>NC_079450.1:56188993-56423993 GCF_903798145.1 Danio aesculapii | reverse complement strand
GATGGAGAGAGAAAACGCTCTCATTAGAGACGCTCCTCAAACCTGCAGAAAATACACTGGAGGATCTCTGGAGGACCATCTGCTGGAGCTGGAGCCAAGCCCAGGAGAAACCCATGCAGAACTCTAGAATAATATATAGAGGCAAGCTCAAGAGAAACCATTGCAGAACCCTATAATAATAGATAGACTTAAGCCCAGGAAAAAACAATGCAGAACTCTATAATAATATATAGAGCCAAGTCCAGGAGAAACCAATGCAGGACTCTATGGTAATATATAGAGCCAATGCAGAACTTCATAATAACATATAGAGCCAAGCCCAGAACAAACCCATGCAGAACCCCATAATAATTTATAAAGCCAATTTAAATCTCCACAATAATATATAGAGCCAAGCCCAAGAGGATCCAATGTAGAACTCCATGATAATATATAGAGCCAATGCAGAACTCCACAATAATAAATAGAGTCAAGCCCAGGAGAAACTGATACAGACCTCCATAATAATATATAGAGCCAATGCAGAACTCCACAATAATATATAGAGCCAAGTGCAGGAGAAACCAATGCAGAACTCTATAATAATATACTGAGTCAAGCCCTGGAGAAACCAATACAGAACTCCATAATATTATATAGACCCAAGTTCAAGAAAATCTAATGCAGAACTTATAATATATAGAGCCAAACCCAAGAGAAACCCATGCAGAACGCATTAATATATAGAGCCAAGTTCAAGAGAAACCCATGCAGAACTCTATAATAAAACATAGAGCCAAACCCAGGAAAAACCCATGCAGAACTCTATTATATATATATCCAATGCAGAAATCCAAAATAATGTATAGTGCCAAGCCCAGGAGAAACCAATCCAAAACTCCAAAATTATATATAGAGCCAACGCAGAACACTAAATAATATATACAGCCAACTCCAGAAGAAACACATGCAAAGCTTTATAATAATATAGAGAGCCAGGCCCAGGAGACACCCATGCAAAATATTATAATAATATATAGAGCCAAATCCAGGGGAAACCAATGCAGAACTCCATCATATTATATAAAGCCAATGCAGAACTTCATAATAATATATAGAGTCAAGTCCAAGAGAAACCAACGTAGAACTCCATAATTATATATAGGGCCAAGTCCAGGACAAACCAACGCAGAACTCCATAATAATATATAGAGCCAAGTCCAGGACAAACCAACGCAGAACTCCATAATAATATATAGAGCCAAGTCCAGGACAAACCAACGCAGAACTCCATAATAATATATAGAGCCAAGTCCAGGACAAACCAACGCAGAACTCCATAATAATATATAGAGCCAAGTCCAAGACAAACCAACGCAGAACTCCATAATAATATATAGAGCCAAGTCCAAGACAAACCAACGCAGAACTCCATAATAATATATAGAGCCAAGTCCAGGACAAACCAATGCAGAACACTATAATAATATATAGAGCCAAGTCCAAGACAAACCAACGCAGAACTCCATAATAATATATGGAGTCAAGTCCAGGACAAACCAATGCAGAACACTATAATAATATATAGAGCCAAGTCCAGGAGAAATCAATGCAGAACTCTATAATAATATATAGAGCCAAGTCCAAGACAAACCAACGCAGAACTCCATAATAATATATAGAGCCAAGTCCAAGACAAACCAACGCAGAACTCCATAATAATATATAGAGCCAAGTCCAGGACAAACCAATGCAGAACTCCATAATAATATATAGAGCCAAGTCCAAGACAAACCAACGCAGAACTCCATAATAATATATAGAGCCAAGTCCAGGAGAAATCAATGCAGAACTCCATAATAATATATAGAGCCAAGTCCAAGACAAACCAACGCAGAACTCCATAATAATATATAGAGCCAAGTCCAAGACAAACCAACGCAGAACTCCATAATAATATATAGAGCCAAGTCCAGGACAAACCAATGCAGAACTCCATAATAATATATAGAGCCAAGTCCAGGACAAACCAATGCAGAACTCCATAATAATATATAGAGCCAAGTCCAAGACAAACCAATGAAGAACTCCATAATAATATATAGAGCCAAGTCCAAGAGAAACCAATGCAGAACTCCATAATAATATATAGAGCCAAGTCCAGGACAAACCAACGCAGAACTCCATAATAATATATAGAGCCAAGTCTAGGACAAACCAACGCAGAACTCCATAATAATATATAGAGCCAAGTCCAGGACAAACCAACACAGAACTCCATAATAATATATAGAGCCAAGTCCAAGACAAACCAACGCAGAACTCCATAATAATATATAGAGCCAACTCTAGGACAAACCAACGTAGAACTCCATAATTATATATAGGGCCAAGTCCAGGACAAACCAATGCAGAACTCCATAATAATATATAGAGCCAAGTCCAAGAGAAACCAATGCAAAACTCTATAATAATATATAGAGCCAAGTCCAGGACAAACCAATGCAGAACTCCATAATAATATATAGAGCCAAGTCCAAGAGAAACCAATGCAAAACTCTATAATAATATATAGAGCCAAGTCCAGGACAAACCAATGCAGAACTCCATAATAATATATAGAGCCAAGTCCAAGAGAAACCAATGCAGAACTCCATAATAATATATAGAGCCAAGTCCAGGACAAACCAACGCAGAACTCCATAATAATATATAGAGCCAAGTCTAGGACAAACCAACGCAGAACTCCATAATAATATATAGAGCCAACTCTAGGACAAACCAACGTAGAACTCCATAATTATATATAGGGCCAAGTCCAGGACAAACCAATGCAGAACTCCATAATAATATATAGAGCCAAGTCCAAGAGAAACCAATGCAAAACTCTATAATAATATATAGAGCCAAGTCCAGGACAAACCAATGCAGAACTCTATAATAATACATAGAGCCAATTATTTTTATTTCATTTTATTAAATCGTACGGCAGTGGAGAAATGACATGAAATGTTAGAGTTGTGTTGAGTTGAAATAAACAGCACATTTGTCTTAGACTCTACACACATAACAAAAAAAATATTTGTACTGTAAATATTACGAGCCCAATTCAATCCTCATCGCCCTCAGGAGCATCAAAGCTCAACAATCTAAAGCAAGACCCGGAGTAACATCCCCATCGAGTCCGCATGTGTGTTAATATGTGCAGATGATGGCGTGATAATCTGCATGCACAGGTGATATTTGTCATGTGACAGTCACTCGGGCCCAAAGGCTGCAGATCCCGGCATTAATAATGTACATACGGGTTGAAGCTTTACACTAATCCAACACATGCTTATGAATTATAATGTGCTTTCATATTTATCACAGCTCTTGCATTTCTCATGCTTCAGAGAAATTTGTCACTTAACAATAAATTATTCATCTGTTTGGTGATGGGCGTGTGTGTGTGTGTGTGTGTGTGTGTGTGTGTGTGTGTGTGTGTGTGTGTGTGTGTGTGTGTGTGCGTGTGTGTGTGTGTGTGTGTGTGTGTGTGTGTGTGTCCGTCCACAGATGAGGACAGGGTTAGAACTTAACACTTACAAAAATACTCAAAAATACATTAAAAAAATTACTTTTTGTTTTATTATTAAATTATTGATTGGTGAAAATGGGAATAAATTAAGTTGTAAAAACTTAAATCTTCTAAGTGTAAACCCACATAGAAATCTGATATATGCAAATTACCAAACTGGCCAACACTCCCGTTGTTCCCGAGAGTCTCCCGTATTTCACACCAGCACCCCGTTTTGTTATTTCTTCCAAAAAAACTCACATAATCGCCCCCCCATCCACCCCACCCCCCATTATTTCGCTTTCCCCCACAGTCCAAACACATGTGCTATAGGGGAATTGATTAACTGAATTGACCGTAGTATGTGAGTGTCAATCTGAGAATGTATGGGTGTTTCCCAGTACTGGGTTGCGGCTGGCTGGAAGGGCATCCGCTGCGTAAGACATATGCTAGAATAGTTGGCGGTTCATTCCGCTGTGTCGACCCCTGATAAATAAGGGACTAAGCCAAAGGAAAATGAATGAATGAATGAATGAATATTTGGGATGGTGTGTAGTTTATGAAATCGATAAAATCCTGCTAGATTTGACGTCACGCTGCTTTGTTTACTGCAGTAACCAAGGCAACATCGTTCATCGAACATTATTCCTGCTGTTCTATAGTCGCCCCCTGCTGGATTAGCATTATTATTCAGTTTAATAATAATGTTTAGGATTAGTTTCTTACAATCAGTTTAGTAAAAATAATGTAAGTTAAAAGGTCACCAGTGTTACTGGTTGAAACCTAAAGTGGTGATGACAACCCAGGCTGATTATGGATATGTACCCCTGTATACATGTCTGGAGATCGTGAAATACATCCCAGGAGGTAGGTTTCTTTGCAGTTTTTGTTTTCGTTTATGTTTTGTCCACTGACTGACTAACTGACGGACAGATCGACTGACCCACCCTTCTCCATCCCTAAACCCAACCAACAGTGTTTTCAAAAGCAATCCAGAAAAAGAAAAGCCCTCGCGGCAGCGTGATTTTTACCACGTTTTCAGATCTTACCATGTTCTCACCATGTTATTTACTTCTTTGTTATATGTTTTTGCTTTTCAGTTTTTGTTTGAACTGCTTTCTGGAAAGTTCTTCGCCAGACTTGAACCCCATCATCTCGCTCAACTCCTCTGCGTCTCAAGTCCAACGACGTACTTGGCAAGCCACTGGACAAACTGTTAACAGCGGAAAAGCTGTTCACAAGAAGGTAAGCTGTCAACAGAAGCCATCGACAGCATCATACCTCCCTGTAGCATTTGTTTTAAAGATGAAATGCAGCCATACATAGCTCTGGCTACATAATTCACGCTCTCCAGAAATGTATATGGGGGTACATTTTCACAATGAGCCTGGGTTCTGCGACGAGGTCTTAAAACGTATTGATTTTCACTCTCTGATTCCTGGATATACCGTGGACAGGTAATAAGTACTAGTTAGTAACAAGAATTTTTCACAGTAATTCCAATAATATTTTTTCTTCTGAAAGTCTTATTTGTTTTATTTCGGCTAGAATAAAAGCATTTTAATTGTTTAAAACCCATTTTAAGGTTAATATTATTAGCCCCCTTCAGCAATATTAGTTTTGGATTGTCTCCAGAACAAACCACTGTTATACAATGACTTGCCTAATTACCCTAACTTTACCCTAATTACCCTAGTTAAGCCTTTAAATGTCACTTTAAGCTGAATACTAGTGTCTTGAAGAATATCTAGTCAAATATTATGTGTCTTTCCGTTACACAGAAATTGGGAGTAAAAATATACAGGGGGGTAATAATTCTGACTTCAACTGTATGTGAAACAGCCGTCGGGCGCTGTCAAACAACACTCTGTGATTTTTTCTTTCCTTCTTCGTCTTCATCTTCTTCTAAGTGACCTGAAACTAAGAGAAGTCCTGCCCTCGCAACAGCAATCTGGATACCTGCGATAACAAGTGAAAAATGTTGGAAGCAATCCACTCTGGCAGCGCTAAAACCTTTCCGATCCCTCCACTTCATTAGGAAGTCTCTAATCTCTGCAGTCTCGGGCGCTGATAAGGCCGTGGCGCTAATGCCGAGGGGTCAAAGTTCAAGACGCCTTCGATGTTTCGATGCTTAACGCACTCCAGTTCCTGCATGTTCATTAGACGGCTTTATCTGGAGAGTCTGCGCCAATCCGCCATCAAGATGCTGCGGTCAAGAGCAGATAAGCGGATGACCCTCTTTTCTATGGCCCCTTAAAGCTCAAAATCCTGGGAGAAATTCTCTCTGAAATCCCTGATCGGAGCGTCTCAGCCTTGATGTCCTCATGCCGTTGCATCTCGGACCCCAAATTCATCAATTTTGCATTGCTATTTTCAAGCCTGTGGCAGAAATCGGCACGCATAACGAGGGACTACTTATACAAATCCCCATCTCCCCCAATGCAAAATTGCTTTTCAAAGGACAGATTTTGATTCTGTAAACCTTCATATCAAAAAAGAGCACCGCACCGGAGGGAAGACGGACGTGTTTTTAAGCATTCGAGAAGGTTGATGGTAATAAAACGAAGGCCTTTGAAAGCTGCTGTGTGTTTACTGGTGTCATGGCTGATTGGATGGCATTGGAGATGTTGTTAATTGCTGCTGACGGCTGGCTTTTAACTGGGTTTAAAGGTACCAGTGTTCCCCATGTAAACAGCAAGCAACATCTTTCTGATATATGTGTTGGAAGTTAGACTGATCTGGCATTTTCCTTGCACCGTGGATGGTCGTCGCTGTTGTTTTTAAGCTGAACATCTTCAAACGTTAGATCTTTAATTCATGTTTTTGCACTAGTTTTTTGAGTCTCATGTGACTTTTGTAAATTCGGAGATATTCGACATCGCAGTTTCATGTACAACTTGGCCCAGACTGTAGCATTAATGTGGATTTCCAGCCTGATCTCACGAGAAAACGTAAGTATTTTATGTTTTGTCAGTTTATTGGCTAATTCGTACGAATTCGTACGAGTTCAGTCGTATGAAATTGTACGATTTTAAAAAGGGGGCGTGGCACCTAACCCCACCCCTAAACCCAACCGTCATTGGGGGATGAGCAAATCATACTAAATTGTACGAATTAGATCATACGAATTCATACGAATTAACCACTAAATCAAAAAGTTACGAATTGGCGTGAGATTGTGTTGGCATTTCTGTGTGTGAAATCTTGAAATGTGACCCTGGAGCACAAAACCAGTCACAATGGCTAATTTCCCTGAATTTATTTTCTGAATTTTAATGATTTATTTCTGTTAGGATTGGACAATAATTGAAAATCTGCAATATGAAGGTTACTGGGATATTATATAAGGGTTAATATTGAGAAAATCAACTATAAAGTTGTCCAAATTAAGTGCTTACCCATGCACAGGATATCAATACGATGTCAGATTGACGTTGTACCCCAACATGGTGGGACATTTGTTTGGAAATGAAAATCGGGTTGACGATGAACCCAACATCAGACCGACATCAATGTCCAACGTCGGACATACTTCGCATTTTGGTTACTTTCCAATGCAACCTAAAAATCAACAAAACGTCACCGATGATGTTACAGCTTGATATTTTTTGGCCGGATCAGATTTCGCTTGCCATACCTGATGAATAAATGTTAGTATTTGACGTCAATATGATGTTGGATTGAGATGTTGGCTCGACGTTGGAGCTTGGTCACTTTCCAACACAATCTTAAAATCAACTAAATATCAGTGTCACTTGACGTCATTATTGGACGGCAAAATAACATTGTACTTAGATGCGGGTGAACTAAATCTAACCTAATATTAATGTCTTACGATGTTGTGTGTCTGCTGGGTGATTATATTACTAATAAAACAAATAAGTTTTGATATATGCACCCTTTTCTACAATCTATAAAATGCTTAGCTACACAAAATTGGGTAAAATATGGACAAACCCAAAAATTGGGTTAAATTTGCTAAAAATGTGTTAAATTTTAGTTAAATTGTGTTAAAAATTGGGTTTTAGTTAAATTTGTTAAATTGGGGTTAAAAAATTTGTACATTTTAATTACTGCTCATTAATTAAATTTTTTTTTACACAAACAGTTTTTTATATATAAGCTGAATTATGTTTGGTAGGGGCATCACGGTGACGCAGTGGGTAGTAATGTCGCCTCACAGCTAGAAGGTCGCTCACTTGTCATTTCTGTGTGGAGTTTTCATGTTCTCCCCGTGTTGGCGTGGGTTTCCTAGGGGAATTGAGTAAGCTAAATTGGCCGTAGTGTATGAGTGTGTGAATGAGTGTGTATGGGTGTTTCCCAGTACCGGGCTGCAGCTGGAAGGACATCCGCTGTGTAAAATATTCATTCAGTCATTTTGTTTTCGGCTTAGTCCCTTTATCAATTCGGGGTCACCACAGCGGAATGAACCGCCAACTTATCCAGCACGTTTTATGCAGCGGATGCCCTTCCAGCCACAACCCATCTCTGGGAAACATCCATACACACTCACTCAAACTCATACACTACGGACAATTTAACATACCTAATTCACTTGTACCGGATGTGTTTGGATTGTGGGGGAAACCGGAGCACCCGGAGGAAAACCCACGCAAACGCAGGGAGAACATCCAAACTCCACACAGAAACACCAACTGACCCAGCCGAGGCTCGAACCAGCGACCTTCTTGCTGTAAAGTGACAGCACTACCTACTGCGCCTCTGTGTCACCTGCGTAAAACATATGCTGGATAAGTTGGCGGTTCATTCCGCTGTGACGACCCCTGATTAATAAAGGGAATAAGCTGAAAGAAAATGAATGAAAGTGTTTGGTAGTGTATGTGCTCTAAAATGGTTGGGTTGTTTTAATTGGGTTTATTTGCGAAACAGATTTTTTAAAAAAGTGTACACTTTATTTTAGGGTGTCCTTGTTACTCATGTCCCATGCAATTACCATAGTAATTACAATTAATTATGCATAATTACATGCTAACCCTAAACCTATCCCACATTCAAACCCTACACCGTAAGGACAACTTAAAATAAAGTGTAACCAAGAGTAATTAACGTTTAATTAAAAAAAAAAAAACTCAACATTGGTTTTGTACGTATTCAACCCAACATTGGGTAAAACAACCCAACAATTTTAATAGTGTACACTGTATCTCAGCAAACAGCCATAGACCGCCTCAGTTCACACACATGAGTTTCTCTAAGTTAACCGTGAATCCTCTGGGCCGTTATTATGTGTCATTAGCCTTCATAAGGATTTCATGAGGTAATGCTGAAGCTTGAAGATGAGAGCTGGTGGTAATTAAACACACAGTTTATAGATATAGACGTTCTCCTGGCTCTCGTCCCCATGGGCTTCCCAACACATTACATACTTCACGCTCACAGCGCTCAATGCCTGACTGCTCACCTCTATATTCACTCTATATATACACTATACTTCATCTACTGAGAGAACAGCCAGAGTAACTGAGGACAGACACTTCAGCACACACACACACACAGCAGCAATGTTACTGGACGGCATGTGGAATCAGATCACATTAAGCTAAAGCTAGATTAGATCAGAACTGATCTTAATAATCATCTGAACACAGGTCAGTTGTTTTGGTGTCCGCAACAAATCAAAGGTTAGAAAATACATATCAAATATGGGTGAAATAAAGTTTATCCTTTAGAGATATTTTATCAGCACTACACACTATTAAAAATGCTGTAGTGTTGTATCCCAATGTTGGGTCAAATATGCACAAACCCACCCATTGGGTTAAAAAGTGTCATTTAAATGTATTTGAAAAAATTAAGCCGATCCAAAAAAGGGTGGAATGGGGACCCCCCTAAATTTGATACCTAGCTTAACAGGACGGTACCAAAATGGTGGAGCTACACTCACCGGCCACTTTATTAGGTACACTTTACTAGTACCAGGTTGGACCCATTTTGCCTTTAGAACTGCCTTAATCCTTCATGGCAGAGATTCAACAAGCTACTGGAAATATTCCTCAGAGATTTTGCTCCATATTGACATGATAGCATCACACAGTTGCTGCAGATTTGTCGGCTGCACATCCATGATGACAATCTCCCGTTCCACCACATCCCAAAGGTGCTCTATTGGATTGAGCTCTGGTGACTGTGGAGGCCATTTGAGTACAGTGAACTCATTGTCATGTTCAAGAAACCAGTCTGAGATGATTGGCGCTTTATGACATGGTGCGTTATCCTGCTGGAAGTAGCCATCAGAAGATGGAGACACTGTGCTCATAAAGGGATGGACATGGTCAGCAACAATACTCAGGTAGGCTGTGGTGTTGACACCATGCTCAATTGGTACTAATGGACCCAAAGTGTGCCAAGAAAATCTCCCCCACACCATTACACCACCACCACCAGCCTGAACCGCTGAAATAAAACAGGATGGATCCATGCTTTCATGTTGTTGAAGCCAAATTGTGAGCCGAGCATCCGAATGTGGCAGCAGAAATGGAGACTCATCAGACCAGGCAACGTTTCTCCAATCTTCTATTGTCCAGTTTTGGTGAGCCTGTGTGAATTGTAGCCTCAGTTTCCTGTTCTTAGCTGACAGGAGCGGCACCCGGTGTGTTCTTCTGCTGCTGTAGCCCATCCGCCTCAAGGTTGGACGTGTTGTGTGTTCAGAGATGCATTTCTGCAGACCTCGGTTGTAACGAGTGCTTATTTGAGTTACTGTTGCCTTTCTATCAGCTGGAACCAGTCTGGCCATTCTCCTCTGACTTCTGGCATCAACAAGGCATTTGCGCCCACAGAACTGCCGCTCACTGGATATTTCCTCTTTGTCAGACCATTCTCTGTAAACCCTAGAGAAGGTTGTGCGTGAAAATCACAGTAGATCAGCAGTTTCTGAAATACTCTGAGTAGCCCGTTCACCAACCACCACGTTCAAAGTCTCTTAAATCCCCTTTCTTCCCCCATTCTGATGCTCGCTTTGACCTGCAGCAGATCATCTTGACCATGTCTACATGCCTAAATGCAGTGAGCTGCTGCCATGTGATTGGCTGATCAGAATTTTGCAAAAATGAGCAGTTGGACAGGTGTACCTAATAAAGTGGCCAGTGAGAGTAGACTCACAGCTGAACACTGATTGGTTTACAGAGAACAGTCACAAGTGTATGACACAAGCCAGGAGAATGACAACACAGGGAGCAGCATTTTTAAATACACACTTAAATGAATCAGTTTTAGTTGCTCTCTTCTGTTTACGCTGACATTGAGAGGTCAGGACAAGGACTAATGGACAAAACCTTGCGCTCGGTCATCTTCATCTCTGTTGGGTTTTCTGTTGACCGCCGTCCTTTTCCTGAATCCCCGTCAGAAGTCTCTTAATCAAAGAGCACCGCTGCGGCTAATCAAAGTCTCTAAATAACTCCAGCTCCCAACACGGGCCACCAGAGGATTAAAAATCCACTATCCAGAACTGGGCTCTTCGATCCGAGCCCCGCTGCCTAATGAGAACTCCCCAAAGCCCCAGATCACAGGCAGACGGACCAGCGGCCATCTTTAAATCCTTAGGAGATCCTATCAGGCCAGATGAAAATAGATATCGGGTTCTGGGAGGGCAGAGAATGGCGCAGGATTCACAGGCGTCTCATTTACATGCTGACCTGGAGGCAGGAGTTACGGAGAATTAGCGCTGATGTTTATTAGCTCAGATCTGAGGGGGATTAGGCCTTATTTACTGTTTGTTTTCTAAGCCCACTGACACTATTACTCGTCTATGTTATTTAGACATTTGTATTCTTGACAAGGCGTCTGATTTTGATGAAACAAGCTTTGATTTTATTGCACGTATACACAAATCCTGATTCCAGATCAAGTGTTTTTGAATTAGCGCTGCTGTTTATTAGCTCAGAAAACTATCTGCTGCTGCTTTCAGTGGCGGTACGGCGACTCAGTTGTTAGCACTGTTGTCTCACAACAAGAAGGTCACTAGTTTGAGTCTTTGCTGGGCCATTTGGCATTTCTGTGTGGAGTTTGCATGTTCTCCCCGTGTTGGCGTGAGTTTCCTCCGGGTGCTCCGGTTTCCCCTACTGTCCAAATACACTATAGGGGAATTGATTAACTAAATTGGCCGTAGTGTATAAGCATGTGTGTGAATGAGTGTGTATGGGTGTTTCCCAGCAATGGAAACAAGAGCATCAGCTGTGTAAAACATATGCTGGAATAGTTGGCGATTCATTCTGCTGTGGTGACCCCTGATAAATAAGGGACTAAGCTGAAGGAAAATGAATGAATGCTGCTTTCAGTAGTGCGGCAGTACATGTCATGTAAATGGTATTTAAGCTCACATTGGGAGTGTTTAGCACTGATATAGCCCATAATCAGTACCTGAGGTGATCACCCTCATTGCGGTTTATGATGCTCTTCTAATGCGACATTGCAGAAATAGAAAGCATTTCTAAAATAGAAATTTTACGCATCATCACATATGGTTAGGAAATTTGGGTCAATCGCTGGTTTTGAAACCACTGTCACGGGTTTAGGGAAGGGGGTGGACGGGTCAGTCGGTGCTTTTGAAAACACTTGGTTGGGTTTAGGGAAGGGGTGGGCGGGTCAATCAGTGCTTTTGAAAACACTATTGGTTGGGTTTGGGGAAGGGGTGGGTGGGTCAATCTGTGCTTTTGAAAACACTATTGATTGGGTTTAGGGAAGGGGTGGGCGGGTCAATCTGTGCTTTTGAAAACACTATTGGTTGGGTTTAGGGAAAGGGGTGGGGGGGTCAATCTGTGCTTTAGAAAACACTATTGATTGGGTTTAGGGAAGGGGTGGGCGGGTCAATCTGTGCTTTTGAAAACACTATTGGTTGGGTTTAGGGAAAGGGGGGGGGGGGGTCAATCTGTGCTTTAGAAAACACTATTGATTGGGTTTAGGGAAGGGGGTGGGCGAGTCAATCAGTGCTTTTTTTTAAAACACTGTCAGTTGGGTTTAGGGAAGGGTGGATATCGGTCTGTCAGTCGATCAGTCAGTCGATCAGTCAGTCAGTCAGTCAGTCAGTCGGTCAGTCGGTCGGTCAGTCGGTCGGTCGGTCGGTCGGTCGGTCGGTCAGTCAGTCAGTCAGTCAGTCAGTCAGTCAGTCAGTCAGTCAGTCAGTCAGTCAGTCAGATGACAGCAGCCTCTGGTGGATTCATGAGAGAACAGCAGGTATGAGTGGCACTCGCAAGAGAAATTTGAGATCTGAAAAAGCCTCTGGTGGATTCACGAAAACAATAACTGCAAAAAAATTTACTTCCTGAGATGTATTTGGTGCTCTCCAGAAATATTTATAGGGGTACGTATCAATAATAAGCCTGGGTTGAAAAATGCAGCATTGTGTGTTAGGACACGGTGTAATTACGTAAAGTAAGCACACTTAAAAAAACTACATTTTTTACATTGCTGGTAAGGACTTAGAGACACAGCAACTTGGCATGGATGAAGGAAATACAATTATTTTAAATGAGTTATTGGAAATGACAGCCTGATCTCACGAGGAAACGTAAGTATTGTACGTTTTGACAGTTTAGTGGCTAATTCGTACGAATTCATACGAGTTCAGTCGTACGAAATTGTACGATTTTAAAAAGGAGGCGTGGCACCTAACCCCACCCCTAAACCCAACCGTCATTGGCGGATGAGCAAACCATGCTAAATTGTACGAATTAGATCGTAGAAATTCATACGAATTAGCCACTAAATCAAAAAGTTACGAATTGCCGTGAGATTGTGTTGGAAATGAGCTATTAAAACAGTCCTGCTTTTTAAAAAATGTGTTATTTTTAGGCATTTTAGTAAGCCATGGACTAGTTTTACTTAATTAAAGAATCTCTCTTAAAGATCTTTATATATACAGGAACACCTTGTAAAACTCCAAAGACAAAGTCAAACATGAAATCCCATCACATGACCTCTTTAAATCACAGGATCCACACCACAGCTAATTAAAAACAGATTATTATCTCCGCTAATTCACCTAAAATACAGTGCAATGCTGATTTAATCAGATTTTCCTGTAGGATGGTTTAGACGATGAGGTTTAGTGTCTGCTAAATACCAGTGTTTGCTTAATTAACGGTTAATTGTGCGGCAGATGATCTAGAAAGCGTCTCACAATGTCCTGTAATAATTAGTCAATCACACGATGATCCTGCACTGATGAAAAAAGAGACTGTGACAAGCTACTGGGCCGTCATGTCGGAGTCGTCTAACTTTAACATTTCCATGTCTTCCTGGGCAGGTTATTAAAATAAATGAGGACGCTTTGGGCCGCGCTGCCACTTCCTCCTAATGGGACATGAGAAATGCGCAGGAGCTGACGGGACGGGCTCGCAATAAAGTGGACAATTAGGGCGGATATTTTTGCCAAGTCCAATGAAATATTCCTTGTTATTTTAATAATGCAGACGACGGCTAATTTACTGCGGCTGCTTTTGTCAAGGTAATGTGCAGCTGCGCTGTCGGGATGACACTCGGGATAATGTCTCCTGCTGAGAGAGTGTGTGTGCTAATGCCAAACAGCGCACAACAGCGTCTGTCACTAACACACACCTGCGGAAACACAAACAAACACACACACGCACACACACACACACACATGCTGGAACACACAAACACACACCTGCGGAAACACAAACACACACACCTGCGGAAACACAAACACACACACCTGCGGAAACACAAACACACACACACACACCTGCGGGAACACACACACACACACACCTGCGGGAACACAAACACACACACAGACACACACACACACCTGCTGGAACACAAACACACACACCTGCTGGAACACAAACACACACACCTGCTGGAACACAAACACACACACCTGTGGGAACACGAAAACACACCTGCGGACACACAAACACACACACCTGTGGGAACACAAACACACACACACACACACACCTGCTGGAACACACAAACACAAACCTGCTGGAACACAAACACACACACCTGCTGGAACACAAACACACACACACACACACCTGTGGGAACACAAACACACACACACACACACACCTGCGGAAACACAAAAACACACCTGCGGGAACACAAACACACGCACGCACACACACACACACACACACAAACACACACACACAAACACACACACACACACACCTGTGGGAACACAAACACACACACACACACCTGCGGGAACACAAACACAAACCTGCTGGAACACAAACACACACACCTGCTGGAACACAAACACACACACACACACACACACACCTGTGGGAACACAAACACACACACACACCTGCGGGAACACAAACACACACACCTGCTGGAACACAAACACACACACACACACACACACACACCTGTGGGAACACAAACACACACACACACCTGCGGGAACACAAACACACACACCTGTGGGAACACAAACACACACACACCTGCGGGAACACAAACACACACCTGCGGGAACACAAACACACACCTGCGGGAACACAAACACACACACACCTGTGGGAACACAAACACACACACACACCTGCGGGAACACAAACACACACACCTGTGGGAACACGAAAACACACCTGCGGACACACAAACACACACACCTGTGGGAACACAAACACACACACAGACACACACACACACCTGCTGGAACACAAACACACACACCTGCTGGAACACAAACACACACACCTGCTGAAACACAAACACACACACACCTGCTGGAACACAAACACACACACACACACACCTGTGGGAACACAAACACACACACACACACACACCTGCGGAAACACAAAAACACACCTGCGGGAACACAAACACACACACACACACACACGCACACACACACAAACACACACACACAAACACACACACACACACACCTGTGGGAACACAAACACACACACACACACCTGCGGGAACACAAACACAAACCTGCTGGAACACAAACACACACACCTGCTGGAACACAAACACACACACACACACACACACACCTGCGGGAACACAAACACACACCTGCGGGAACACAAACACACACACACACACACACACGCACACACACACAAACACACACACACAAACACACACACACACACACCTGTGGGAACACAAACACACACACACACACCTGCGGGAACACAAACACACACAAACCTGCTGGAACACAAACACACACACCTGCTGGAACACAAACACACACACACACACACACACACCTGTGGGAACACAAACACACACACACACCTGCGGGAACACAAACACACACACCTGCTGGAACACAAACACACACACACACACCTGTGGGAACACAAACACACACACACACCTGCGGGAACACAAACACACACACCTGTGGGAACACAAACACACACACACCTGCGGGAACACAAACACACACCTGCGGGAACACAAACACACACCTGCGGGAACACAAACACACACACACCTGTGGGAACACAAACACACACACACCTGCGGGAACACAAACACACACACACCTGCGGAATCACAAACACACACACCTGCTGGAACACAAACACACACACACACACACACACCTGTGGGAACACACACACACACACACACCTGCGGGAACACAAACACACACCTGCGGGAACACAAACACACACCTGCGGGAACACAAACACACACACACCTGTGGGAACACAAACACACACACACCTGCGGGAACACAAACACACACACACCTGCTGGAACACAAACACACACACCTGCTGGAACACAAACACACACACACACACACACACCTGTGGGAACACAAACACACACACACACCTGCGGGAACACAAACACACACACCTGTGGGAACACAAACACACACACACCTGCGGGAACACAAACACACACCTGCGGGAACACAAACACACACCTGCGGGAACACAAACACACACACACCTGTGGGAACACAAACACACACCTGCGGGAACACAAACACACACACACCTGCGGAATCACAAACACACACCTGTGGGAACACAAACACACACACACCTGCGGGAACACAAACACACACACCTGCGGAATCACAAACACACACCTGTGGGAACACAAACACACACACACACACCTGCGGGAACACAAACACATACACCTGCGGAATCACAAACACACACCTGTGGGAACACAAACACACACACACACACACCTGCAGGAACACAAACACACACACCTGCGAAATCACAAACACACACCTTTGGGAACACAAACACACACACACCTGCTGGAAAACAAACACACACACCTACGGAAACACAAACACACACACCTGTGGAATCACAAACGCACCTGTGGGAACACAAACACACACACACACACACCTGCAGGAACACAAACACACACACCTGCGAAATCACAAACACACACCTGTGGGAACACAAACACACACACCTACGGAAACACAAACACACACACCTGTGGAAAAACAAACACACACACACCTGCTGGAAAACAAACACACACACCTACGGAAACACAAACATGCACCTGTGGAAAAACAAACACACACCTGCGGGAACACAAACCTGCTGGAACACAAACACACACACCTGTGTAAACACAAACACACACCTGCGGGAACACAAACACACATCTGCTGGAACACACAAACACACACACCTGCTGGAACACAAACACACACCTGCAGAAGCACAAACACACTCCTACTGGAACACACACACAGCAGGTGTGTGTGTTTGTGTTTCCGCAGGTGTGTGTTTGTGCTTCTGCAGGTGTGTGTTTGTGTTCCAGCAGATGGTCGAGTCCCGGCTGGCTCAGTTGACATTTCTGTGTGGAGTTTGCATGTTCTCCCCGTGTTGGCGTGGGTTTCCTCCGGGTGCTCCGGTTTCCCCCACAGTCCAAACACATGCGCTATAGGGGAATTGATCAACTACATTAGCTGTAGTGTATGAGTGTGTGTGTATGGGTCTTTACCAGTACTGGGTTGCGGCATCCGCTGCATAAAACCATAGACTGTAAAATATATGGAGGAGCATCCGTGACGTCACCCATAGGTTTCTGAAGAGCGCAAAAGAAGCCACAAGTAGGCGCGGCCAACCGTCGCCATTTTGTTCGCGCGTCATCGCACCCACGGCGGGATACCAAACAAGGGCAAAGAGGCGGAGAGTGGGCGGAGCTACAGACACCTGCTGGCACTTTGCTTAGACCTGGCAGACAGACTTTACTTTGGGAGAAACGCTTGATACTTTATTACCTGCGACTCGTTTGTGTTCTGACCACATGTGCTTGGCTGTACACTATATCAATAAAGTGTTTAGACTTTCAAAAACACTGTAGTAATGCATTGAGCCACTAAACATTGCTCTTATGACGTTTTTCTACTGGAGGAAAATGCGAATTACTTCCAAACACTTCAGATATAGTGTGTGTTAGTAAATGCAAGACTATTGATGAACTCCAGCATAACACTGTATGATAACGCTTCAGATGACTGTTCTAGAGCCCACAGCTAATCAATCTGTCAGATTCTGGAGTGCTTTACGGGTCTAAAGAAAAATATTAATGATAAATGATCTTAAATAAAACAAATACATTTATAGAGATGGTGTATAAGTATATAACTTTACTTACATGGGAAACAAGGCCACATTAATGGTTTGTGAGCACAATTAAGTGCACACAGCATCCCATATCATCTGATAATTGTAAGAAATAAGTCCAAAAGGCAGCTGACTGTGTAAAGCCACATAAAACAACACAAAAATACGATGAATATGCTGAGATCAGTGGCTAATCTGCCGGACTCAGCTGAGGTGAAGTGACGGCGACCAGCAAGACCTAGCTGTCACTCAAGTGGCCACGCCCTTAATTATGCAAACTTAAAATAACCTAATATAAAGGAAATAGATGAGTTATAAAAAAATTCACCCCCCTCACAGTTGTCATGGAGGGTAATAATAGCTATATGAACCAAAATCGTTCTTTGTACCAGGCTGTAAACACCTTTTTTTCTGCTGTAAAGTTGGCCATTCTAACAGTGGGCTCAATTGCAGTTTGCTCTATTATGGAGCAGGACTAGCGGAATTTTGATGAATTGCAGTTTCTGTTACTTCCGTATTGGCCTCCCGAGGGAGAGCGGGAGGTTGCCGCTTGCATAAAACACATCCTGGAACAGTTAGCGGTTCATTCCGCTGTGGCGACCCCCAGGGGCGTTGTTAGACATAAAGCTCAACTGGGGCCGGCCAAGTCTTAGACTTGACACATGGCAGAGAATTAGCTTTATTAAGCCTTTACCTCCTCATCTCTCATCATCCGTGACTCATTTTAGTAAATGTCTTTCCTTCGCAGTTTCTTAACGAATAAAAGGTTATCCTACTCAGTTATGCGCAGATGTTTTTATGCGTAGGTTATGAGCATCATGACGTTTCCATTGTTTATTTTTATGTGCATATCCAAAATGAGCATTAAAACAGGTAGGTGGAAACGTAAGGCTACCGCTTCATCTTTAAAAAAGGGGAGTTTAGAGAATAAAACCAGCTCCTGACCAGGTTAGGTTCACAGTTTAAATGACCACGGTAACTGACTCCGAGTTAAAGTGAGCTCTCTTTCAGAAACAGGCTTGACTGACCCTGCTTTCTCCAGTTTGACAAACCCGCCATTTTGAAATGGAAAACCCAGAGTTTCTCTCATTTCAGGGTTAACATACTCTGAGTTTTCACTCGACCTCCTTTCTGAAACGGGCCAGATATCAGTCCAAAACAACCCAGAATGGTTTTTATTTATGGTTTTTAACTGATCTCAGGTCAGTAGTTACTCATTTCCACAGGTAAGCATACAATATCTGTGGTAGTTTTCCTCCTTCAAGGACAGTGGTTTCACACACACACACACACACACACACAGGCTGCAGGAAAACAAATGCATGAATTTTTAAGAATGTGGATGTTTGGGGAAGAAAACAAACAATGAAAGCAAAGCGGCTCCATTGGGGAGGCAGGAAATACCATGAATAATATTGTGTGAATAAACTCAAGCAATCAAGCAGGTGCGCGCGCGTGTGTGTGTGTGTGTGTGTGTGTGTGTGTGTGTGTGTGTGTGTGTGTGTGTTAGCCAGAGGTCGAGTCAAGGGGAAAAGATCATCCACACTTCAGCACTGAATCTCACGTGTGTCTGTGAGTGAGTGAATGCCAAATGACTGACGTTAAACAGACTTTGCTATTAATATCTCCCAGAATTAGAGCAGCAGGAGCATTGCAAACGCACCATAAAAGGAGGCAATAATGCTGAGGTCATGTGTGTGTGCGTCATTAAATACAGGTTTAAAAAAAGTTTAATTTCATTCATTCCTTCATCTGTTCGCTTTTATATTCATTCATTTTCTTTCCGGCTTAGTCCCTTTATTAATCTGGGGTCGCCACAGTGGAAGGAACCGCCAACTGATCCAGCATGTTTTACGCAGTGGATGCCCTTTCAGTCGCAACCCATCTTGGGGATTTAGCGTACCCATCCATTTTAGCTTGATCAATTCCCCTATAGCGCATGTGTTTGGACTGTGGGGGAAACCGGAGCACCTGGAAGAAACCCACACCAACACAGGGAGAACATGCAAACTCCACACAGAAACACCAACTGACCCAGCTGAGGCTCGAACCTGTGACCATCTTTCCGTGAGGCGATCGTGCTACCCACTGTGTCACCGTAACGCCCTATTTGTCTATTTATTTATTTATTTACTTATTTATTTATTTATTTATTTATTTACTTATTTATTTATTTATTTATTTACTTATTTATTTATTTATTTATTTACTTATTTATTTATTTATTTATTTATTTATTTACTTATTTACTTATTTATTTATTTATTTATTTATTTATTTATTTATTTATTTACTTATTTATTTATTTATTTATTTATTTATTTACTTATTTATTTATTTACTTATTTATTTATTTATTTATTTACTTATTTATTTATTTATTTACTTATTTATTTATTTACTTATTTTTTATTTATTTATTTTTTATTTATTTATTTATTTATTTATTTATTTATTTATGTATTTATTTATTTATTTATTTATTTATTTATTTGTTTGTTTATTTTTATCCAGTGTATTTTATTTACAACTTGATCACATTTATTTTTAATATGATGTAATTTATTCGTGTTTTTGATGCCATTTATCCAGTGGTGGAGAGAGTACTGAAAATCATACTCAAGTAAAAGTACCATTACTTTCCTAAAGTGTAGTGCAGCTAGAGTAAAAGTATCTGTAGTAAATATTACCTAAAGTATGAGTAAAAGTAGACCTTTTAAAAGTACTCAAGAGTAGTGAGTAGTGAGTATTACGCTGTTGCTATAAGCTGATGCATTTACATGTAATTTGTGGATGTGTGTAAACGTAACATTCTGTAGTGCACTTAGTTATTGCCCAGCAGGCACACAACGTCATGACACGTTAATATTAGGTTAGATTAAGGTTGTGATGTCAGGCGGACACGGGGAGAACACACAAACTCCACACAGAAACTCCCACCAGCCGGGCGAGGACCAGACCTGGCAGTGTTCTTGCTGTGAAGCAACAATGCTAATCACTGGGCCGCCGTGCCGCCCTATCTATGGAAAGGAGGAGAAGGGGGACGAAAGGGGGGTTTCTTCCATACGAAGATAACTGTGGACTGAAACTGTGGTTATTCATAGTGAATGGGGAATCATACGATTGGAAGATCGTGATTGGTTAACGCGAGACCAGCCGTGATCTATCATAAGCACGTGATCCTCTCTAAATTTGTTTATAGATAAACTTCACATAGTAGTTATATAAACACACACAGAAACAAACATGTCAAACATACACCTAATTCTAACAAAATGTCTGGTACATTAAGACAGGACGAGTGTGTCCTACGGGTGGTTTGTCAAGCCCACTCACCTGCGTTGAATCATTATGTGATGCATTGTGTGTATGCTTTACTAAAGGTCTTCAATCTAGAGTTGAACTGAGAGAGTGTGTGTCTGAGCCTCGGACATGACCAGGAAGGCTATTCCAGAGGAGCCATATATGAGAAGCCTCGACCTCCTTTAGTAGACTTTGCTATTCTGCGTGTGTATGTGTGTGTGTGTGTATGTGTGTGAGAGCAGATCAGGAGTGTTATCTTCAGAGGTGAATATGCTCTCGCTGATGCTCTGCTAATTGTGCCGCAGCCGCAGATTTCCCGCTCTTTTGAAGGATGATTTAATTGCTGGTGTGTGTTTCTGCTCCTGCTGGCGGGACGAGCCTCCGCTTCTCCATCTTCAGTCATCATATTTCATTATTCCTGCTGTGTGGATCCGTCCTCCTGTTCATCAGTGCTGTTACAGGCCTGGAAGAAAGAGATTACTTTCAATGTGGAGCATGAGACACGGACACACACTGTAGATATTAGCATTAGCACACACACACGCTCATACACACTCACACTTACACACACAGTCACACATGCACAGGCATAAATCCAGAGGCATACATACAGACATACACACACATGTACAGCCACACACACACACACACACACGTGCACACACATGGAGACATGCATACATACAAACATACATACAATCATACACACACACATGGACAGACCTACATACACACATACATGTACAAACACACACATACACACATGCACAGACATATATATACAAACATACACACACATGCATAGACATACATAAACACACATACATAATCACAAAGACATACACATATGTACGCTTGTATTTACACACACACACATACACATAAACACACAAAAATTCACACTTAAACGCACACACATTCATGCACATATAGACACCCACACAAACCACAAACACACACACATGTACGCACAAATGTATACACAAAAAAACACACTCACAAACCGTTACACACACACACACACACACACAATCTCTCTCACACACATTCATGCACAGACAGACACCCACACAAACCACAAACACACACACCTGCACACATGTATACACACACAAAAAAGACACTCACACACAGACCGTTGCACACACACGCACACACACACACACACACACAATCTCTCTCACACACATTCATGCAGACACCCACACAAACCACAAACACACACACACACACACACCCGTATGCGCACACATGTATACTTACACAAAAAACACACTCACACACAGACCGTTACACACACACACAAAATCTCTCTCACACACACACACACACACACACAGACCGTTACACACACACACACAATCTCTCTCACACACACACACTCACACACATTCATGTACATACAGACACCCACACAAACCACAAAAACACACACACACATGCGCACACATGTATACACACACAAAAAAGACACTCACACACAGACTGTTACACACACACACACACACACACACACACACACACACACACACACACACACACACACAAAATCTCTCTCACACACATTCATGCACATACAGATACCCACACAAACCACAAACACACACACACGTATGCGCACACATTTGTACACACACACACACAAAATCTCTCTCACACACACTCGCACACATTCATGTACACACAGACACCCACACAAACACACACACATGCGCACACATGTATACACACACAAAAACTCACTCACTCACAGACCGTTACACAAACACACACACACACAATCTCTCTCACGCACACTCACACACACACACACAAAATCTCTCTCACACACAGCAACACACATTCATGCACATACAGACACCCACACAAACCACAAACACACGCACACATGTATACACACACAAAAAACACACTCACACACAGACCGTTACACACACACACACACACACAATCTCTCTCACACACACACACACACAAAATCTCTCTCACACACACAGTCACACACACACACACACACTCTCTCTCTTATACACACACTCACTCTCTCTCTCTCCCTCACACACACACACTCAGCTAAACACAGTGTCTCTGTACAGTGAGATGTTGTCAGCGAGAGGTTAAGAGCAGAGTGAGGCAGCGAGCGAGCACAGATCCTCCTCCACTCCTCCTCTCTCTCTCTCTCTCTCTCTCTCTCTCTCTCTCTCTCTCTCTCTCTGTGCGATAATGACGGCCATTTCTTCCTCCCGGTGACTGATGACAGCTTGAACTAACCCGTAATGGCATGCAGGCGGCGGAGGAGGCCACTCGTCTTATTCCTCTTGACAAGGCTCAGGGGAAGGCCTCATTTTTTTGACATTTGACCATGCAAATTTGCTCCTGCTACATTATTCCACATTTACATCCGCTCAGAAGCACACACACACACACACACACACACACACACACACACACACTCTAATAAAGGCCACGGTACGCGCACGCTTAAATATGGATGTAAAAGGTGATTTAAATGTGCGAGTGCGCAGGTAAATACGGCCCTGCCGAATAATTGATCAGCGGGAGATTTGATTTCCGTGTTTCGGGAGCGGGGCCCGGGATTTCGCATGCTCACAAATAGGTACATTGTAGAGGAGAATCACTCTGCGCTTGCAAGATTCATGCGCTGAAGGTGTGCTGCTGGTTCAGGTGAGCTGATCAGTCAGGATCCATCAGATGAAGCATGCATTAAGTGCTTCATACTAATAAGACGCCTCCTTATGTCTTCCTGATTATTTATTCATCTGCGTACGCCAGCACTCTGCTCATTTATTCATGTCACACCTTCTCTTCTACACATTCATTCTACTGATAATATACAGTATAGATATATAACTTCATTTTCCTTCGGCTTAGTCCCTTATTTATAAGGGGTCGCCACAGCGGAATGAATCGCCAACTATTCCAGCACGTTTTACGCAGCAGATGCCCTTCCAGCTGCAACCCAGTACTGGGAAACACCCATACACACTCTCATTCATACACTACGGCCAATTTAGTAAATCAATTACTCTATAGCGCATGCGTTTAGACTGTGGGGGAAACCGGAGGAAACCAACACCAACACAGGGAGAACATGCAAACTCCACACTGAAACACCAACTGACCCAGCCGGGACTCGAATCAGCAACCTTCTTGCTGTGAGGCCACCGTGCTAACCACTGAGCCACCGTGCCGGCCATTTCAACACATTTTTTTTAATTTGATAATTATTTTTGACAAGACATTATATTTTACTAGTATTTACTAGTTAACAGATTCGGTATTTTGTGATTATTTTATTTGTGGTGGTGAATTGCATTATGGGATGATGTCGATCTCTACCCTGTCAACTTTTAATGTTAAAAATTCAACTCTACAGTTGAACACAGTGACTTTTATTGACATTTTAGTAGTTATAATGTTTAAGAAATAATATCTAGAGAAATAAGTGAAAAACTCAACCCAGGCTCATTATGGATACGTACAACCCAGGCTCATTCTGAGAACATAGTCCCAGGGACGTTTCTGGAGACCGCGAAATACATCCCGGGAGGTACGTATTTTTGCAGTTTTTGTTTTCGCGAATCCGGGAGAGGCCGCTGTGCGCGCTTTTTCCCGCGCCGTTCTCGCGTAAACCCGCTAGAGGCCGCTGTCGAACGACCTACCGCCTGTCTGCCTGGATGACAGAATGATTGACCGTGCGACCGGCCAATCGGCTGACCCACCCTCCTCCGTCCCTAAACCCAACCAATGACGATTCACAGAAGCCGTCCAGAAAAGAAAAGCCCTCGTCTGATTTTTCCACGTTTTCGGATTTCGACCACATTCTCACCCTGTGATGAACTTGTTCGCTTCATTTTTTGGATTTTGTTTTTGTTTTCTTACCTAATTTCTGAAACCACTCTTCCCCGGACTCGAACCCGGTCGTCGTTGTGGTCAGCCCCTCTCTGCGCCTCGAGTCCGCCAGAGTACACGAAGAGCTAACCGGACAAACTGGTTGCAGCGGGAAAGCCCTCCACACGGAGGCGAGCGGCCGGCTGGCCGGCCGGCAAGCGCCGAAAGGAACGGGGTCACACCGCCCCGCAGCGTTCGCTTAAAAAAATTAAATGCAGCCGTACGTACCCCCGGCTACGTATTTCGCGGTCTCCAGAAATGTCCACAGGACTACGTTCTCAGAATGAGCCTGGGTTGGATACGTACCCCTGTGTACATTTCTGGAGAGCGACAAATACAATCCAGGAGTTATGCTGTCTTGCAGTTTTTGTTTTCGCGAATCCACCAGAGGCCGCTGTGTACGCTTTTTCAGATCTCAAATTTCTCTTGCGAGTGCCATTCACGCCTGCTGTTCTCGCGTAAATCCACCAGAGGCCGCTGTCAATCGACTGACTGACTGACTGACTGATTGACCGATCCCCCCACCCACTTTCCTAAACCCAACCGACAGTGTTTTAAAAATCCCTCACAGCTGCCTGATTTTTTTCCACGTTTTCAGATTTTATCACTTTTATTTTTCCTCACCCTGTTATTTACTTGTGTATTTAATTTTTTGGCTTTTGTTTTTGTCTTACCTGCTTTCTGGAACCGTTCTTCGCCAAACCCAGTCCTTGCGGTCAACTTGGCTCCACATCACAAGTCCGCCGACATACGTGGCGAGCCACTGGACAAACTGGTAACAGCGGGAAAGATATTCACATGGAGGTAAGCATCAAACTGTCCCTTAGCGTTCGCTTTTAAAGATGAAATGCAGCCATATGTACCTCTGGCTACATAATTCACGCTCTCCAGAAATGTATATGGGGGTACATTTTCAGAATGAGCCTGTTGGTAAAAGTTGTAGTCTGTAGTTTTAATACATAAATACATTTACATACTGTAGTTTTTCTGTCTTTATAGATGTTAATTGCTGTACTGTGTTAATATTAATAAGAATTATATTCCACAATTATATTCGATGATGCAGCCTTGGAAACTTACTGAATATAAGTTTACTTTATTAAATTTTACTTAAAAATGTAAAATATAAATACATTTCAATTAAATAAACCTAAAAATAGTATTATTTTCATTAAAAAACATACCAGTTTAATTTCAACTAACTCAAATATCTCAGTTTTAAAATACAAATATGCTACGTATCTAAATAAATACACTCAAAGTATGACTGCTTTTGCTGCTTGTTCATATGACTTATTTAAAATGAGTTGAAACAACACAATTCTTGCATTTTTTTAGTTGGAGAACTAAATTTTTTACATTCAATCCACTTAAATTTGTAAAAAAAAATGATTACGTTAAAACTTACGATTTTTAAAATGATTAACGATTTGTGTACAACCCTGCATTTTATACAGTGTAAAGTGAATGCTCTAATTCATAAATCCATTCGTTTTCTTTCAGCTTAGTCTCTATTTCAGAGGTCAACACAGCGGAATGAACCCCCAACTATTCCAGCATATGTTTTACGCAGCATGCCCTTCCAGTCACAACCTGGGAAACACCCATACACACTCATTCACACACACACACACACACACACACACACACACACACACACACACACACACACTCATACACTACGACCAATTAAGTTGAAGTTACAATCAAATATGAGTTATTAAAGATAAGCATAGTCAACCTGCAGTTTTACAGCATATAGGTTATCTCAGCTGTATGTGTACATGTTTAATGAAGCGTATTTGTGTATTAAGTGTATGTGTTGTCCTCGAATGCACTAATGTAAGATAATGTAAGATGGTGCTGTGGACTGTGCGGGACAGTGACGGGACGGGGCGGTGAGGGGGCTAATTTCCCAGGGCGGGGGGTCAGTCCACCTGCTGGGTCTACAAGCAATCAGAGGCTGGACTGTTCCTGGATCTGACAGCTTTCAGCCGGGACCCTCACATTGCCCTTGTAAAGCCTAATAATGTGCCGCGGCTGCTTTTAATAAGGGACACTTTGATGGGCTTCATCTCTCTCCGTCTGTGTTTCTGCCTGTTTGCTCTGTAATATATGTCAGACAGCAGCTCGCGGCGCTGACGAGTAAATAAAGCTCATTAGAGTGCTGGTAAAATAAACTGTTCAATGAGCTGACAGCACAAGAGCTTCATTCCTGAGCGACTGTCGGCCGTTCTGGCAGCAAGAGTCCGACATGACCATCAGCGCTAATTAACAAAGCAGACGATCAGAAATAGATCACACACAGTCGAAATTATTAATAAAAAAAGCAGACGATCAGAGCCAACCCAGGCTCACTGGAAATATGTGCCCGGGGCTACATTTTAGAGAACCAACAAATATCTACCCTGGACTACATTTGCTTGCATATTTTGTTTCATTAGAGGGTGGCGTGTACATTCTTGACAATCTCAAATACGTCACTGGGGCAACCCACCAGATTGATGACTCTATCACTGAGTGTTGAACCATGGGATGTGTGGTCTACAGTACAAAATGTACATATAATGTTTTCACACGGCTGTCTTATAGTCTTAATTCTGATTGGTCAGTCTCCACATTCTGAAGTATGTTATTCCCAGATGACAACCGCTGAATAACACAGGCTCATCCAGATACTTTGAATCATCTTGACCATCAATAGGTTCACATCTATATTTATATGCTTGTCTGTTATGCTGCTGACTGCTTGGTGGCGTATTCATTCATTTTCATTCACTTTTCAGGGGCTGGATTGCAAGGACAGCAGTCTCAAGAGAAAACTCCAGACTTCCCTTTCTCCAGACGCTCCTTCAGGGAAACCCAGAGGTATTCCCAGGCCAGCCGAAAGACATAATCCCCTTCAGCGTGTCCTGGGTCTTCCCTCCTGATGGGACATGCTTGGAACACCTCCCTAGGTAGGCATCCAAGAGGCATCCAAAACAGATGCCCGAACCACCTCAGCTGACTTCTCTCGATGCTCCTCATCCTATCTAGAAGGGTGCGCCCTGCCACCCTACGAAAGAAACTCATTCTTGCCACTTGTATCCAAGATCTTGTCCTTTCAGTCATGACACAAAGCTCATGACCATAGGTGAGAATAGGAACGTAGGCTGACCGGAAGATCGAGAGCTTTGCCTTTCGGCTCAGCTCCTTATTCACCACAACGGACCGGTACATCAACCGCATTACAGCTGCCGCTGCACCAATCCGCCTGTCAATCTCATATTCCATCCTTCCCTCACTCATAAACACAAAACCCCAAGATACTCCTCCATCTGGGGTAAGGACTTTACTCCAAACAGAAAAAGGCAAACTACTTTTTTCCAGTGGAGCACCAATGCCTCAGACTTGGAGGTGCTGATTCTAAAGCTGTATTGTGTCTGAATAATGTATGAAATATATAATTACTGAACTTAATTGTGGTGGCTTTGATCATTGTTTAGATTCTCTGGGTTGTCATGACCCAACAGTGGGTCAAATATGGACAAAATAAACTAATTTGTTTAAAAATGTAATTAAAATGTAATTTAAATAAATAGCCCAACTTTGAGTTTATCAAAAATTAACCCAATTTAGAGCTACAACAACCCCTATTTTTTGTGTGTGTCATTGTTGATCAATAAGGGAATAATTATGGAGATTATATTTTGACCGCTGACACACTTTCATCACATATTACTTACAGTAAGTAACTTCTGCTGAGATATAGGCTTTGACTGAAACAGCAGACAGTATTAGGCTTTTCTGCCGTCCCCCAAAGTCCATATTCAAAATTGATATTCAGGAAAGCCGTCGCCAAAATGGACTTTAAATGATCTGCGGAGAGAACATGCAAAGCCAGGTAGAGGAGGAGTGAAATATTAATGTCACTTCCATCAGTGCATGAATATGGACGCTTTTAATAGCTTCTTAATTATTCATCTACATACATATGAGCTACCTGGACTGAGTGAAATATCAGAGGATAATAAAAATAGTGCCGTCCCATCTGGATGCACTTGAAGATCACATTTAGAGAAAACTCGCACTGGAGAAAGACAAAATGAGCTGTATTTTAGGCAGGACTGGTGGTTATTTATAAAATTAAATAAATAAAATAGGAAACAAGTTGTTTCCTAGTACTGGGTTGTGGCTGGAAGGGCATCCGCTGTGTAAAACATATGCTGGAATAGTTGGCGGTTCATTCCGCTGTGGTGACCACTGATAAATAAGTGACTAAGCCAAAGGAATATAGGATGTTTTCACTAAATACAAAAAAAACTGTTCATTATAACATATATAATGTGTATATATATATATATATATATATATATAATTCTCTCTCTCTCTCTCAAATCAATTCAATTCAACTCAATAGTTGCTTTATTGGCATGACAAATGTTACAAACGTATTGCTAAAGCAGTTCTAAAGTTTACATAAAAGGTTAAATAAAAGTATACATGTATAATTAAATAAAACAGTAAACACAGTAAATAGTAGTAGTAAAAACATTTAAAAATCTGATATTTATATATGATAATTAAATAAAATATCAACAATACATCATATTATTCAATGTATCACAATATTATTCAATATATCATATTATTATTCAACATATCATATTATTATTCAACATACCATATTATTATTCAACATACCATATTATTATTTAACATACCATATTATTCATACAAATCAATACCAATAATAATAGATCAGAATAGTTTGTACATTTAACAATCAACATATTAAGATAAAACAGAAATAAAAAAGACAATAACAATAATAATCAGTATATTTACAATCATTCATTTATAATAATCCAATCTCTAGACTAATATTGACCTTAAAATGAGTTTAAAAAAATTAAAAACTGCTTTAATTCTGGCCGAAATAAAACAAATAAGACTTTCTCCAGAAGAAAAAATATTATAGGAAATACTGTGAGAAATTCCTCAATCTGTTCAACATCATTTGGGAAATATTTCAAAAAGAAAACAAATATTATTTTTAATATCAAAGCATATACTAAATGTCAATCTCTCTCTCTCTCTCTCTCTCTCTCTCTCTCTCTCTCTCTCTCTCTCTCTCTCTCTCTCTCCCTCTCTCTCTCCTCCAGGCCTGATCTCTCCTCATCAGATGTGTTTCTGAGCGAAAGCCCGACCCCACTGTTCCAGCCTGTGTTTTATTCTGCTCCAAAATAATTTACAGAGATGTTGACACGGGCTTCTCCTCCCACAATACGGTTATCCTCCACTAAGTGCTTTGTAGTGAAGCCGGCTCGGTTTTATTTGGAGTTTGTCTGAGCCCGTAGCGGCGGGAACGGATGCTTTATCAATAGGCCGCGATTGCAGAGCCCCGAGCGCTGTGAAATATTACAGACGCTTTTGCTGGAGCCCAGAGCCCGAGGGAACCAAACAACACTTCGCGGACCGCAATATATCTCTCTGTTCAGGAGAGATTGTTTTTGCAGAGCCCCGAAACCAGTTTAAACAATATTTATTTCCTGCAGAGGAACAAACAGCAGCGCATCCGTCCTGTGTGGGGTTTTTTATGCGCCTGGCGTTTAGATCTGTCGACATGTTTGCTTTCTGTCTGAAGCGAATCTCCGAACAGAACGAGGAACTTGCGGCATTAGTCGGTTTGGGCCGCTCGTGCTAATATTTAATTACGTAAACAAATCAATGATGCTAACATTTTAATTGGAATGTTTTAAAAATGAACGCTGGGAACAATTAAGTATGATTTGCTCATCCCCCAATGACGGTTGGGTTTAGGGGTGGGGTTAGGGCCCCCTTTTTAAAATCGTACAATTTCGTACGACTGAACACGTACGAATTCGTACGAATTAGCTACTAAACTGACAAAACGTACAATACTTACGTTTCCTCGAGGGATCAGGCTGGTTGGACCATGCCTGACTTATTACTTGGCTCACATAATGTTTTACACATACTATATAGTAGGGAAGTACAGTTGAAGTCAGAATTATAAGCCCTCCAGTATATTTTGTCCTTAATTTCTGTTTTAACGAATTATGGGATAGCGTAGCGTCCACTTCAGAATCTTACTGGAAGTAGTTTTTGTAACCCTGTAAAAATTGACAATTATTAATAATAATTAAATTATTCAATAGTTGTTTAAGAAATTAGCTTATTGTTGAACTCAGAAGTTAGTATATAATACGAGAAATATGATAAAATAATAAAATAGCATGTTCGTAACTTGATTGACATTTCAGTGATCATCCAATCATGTTCATGTTAAGTGAAAGCCCGCCCCATCATGTTAGATGCTAATGGGAAAAGCCATGTGGATTTTTTTTAAGTGATAGAGAGGCAAACAGCAGTGTATAGGATTAATTACAGAAATCTATACAAGTATTTTCTTTTCTTTGGATTTTGGTGAGTACACATATTGCGATGTGTAGAAATGGTTGTATATGCAATTTGATGTGTACTGATAACTGTGAGAGAATGCCAGCTTAAATCTTTAATGCTGTGATTGAGATGAGTTTCATTGTATTTAAGTTAACGATTGTTTACTTGTTGATCAATTACATATGCGAGTTGTTCATATGTTCACATTGTATGATAATAGAGATAAGTAACTTTTAAGGTAACTCAGCTTAAAGGGGAAATGTTGCTGTTGCAGGAAGATAAATGCTTATTGTTTTGATATTGAGCTACTAACAGCGAATTTGATATGTTGTAAACACTATTCCTGTGTATATGCAGGTCAGGTTTTTTTATTATGCTGGAAAACCGAACGTTTCAATACAGAGGATGATCCAAGATGGCGAGTCAACCCTCGAGACGAATGCACATGTGATTCGGTTAAACTAAACCAGGAGCGTGGTAGGAAAAATCCAATTATTTGCTAAATTGTGCAAACGGAACAAACTTTTGTTTTTTCTCTTGAAAGACTGCTTAAAGGATTATTTTTTCCGTCTGAAGTTGAGCCATTTTTCTTAACTTTTCCGCTGCGCTGACTTTTCTAGAACTTAACCGAGAATCGAGTGTTTTTGGTGAATCGATTCAGTTTCAATTGAACCGAGCTGATCAACTGACCGTGATGAACTCTGTTATTTGAATTGAAGTGATTAAACCGAACTGTTTGAACTGCGCTGTTTGAACTGAATCTATGGAATCATTTACACTGAATCTTTTTCTTTTCTTTAACCGGATCTCTTACATTTACCGTGTTACACAGTTGTCAAACAAAAACTTGTGATTATAATTTTCTGAATGGTTAATTTTTGAACTTATTGAAGTTGTAAAAGGTATATTTGACCTGTTTTGATGTTTTAAGTTCCTTCTGGCATTCTGTGTTATAGTAGTGTATAGTGTGGGTGCACCCAGTAGTTGTCAGTGAGTAATTCATGTGTATTGTTTAGAAATTCTGCAATATTGTAATTGAATTCACACATTGACACAACTGTAAATTAATTGCTCATTTTATTTTCATTTAATTCAAGGAATTCATTTATTTTTCAATACAAGTTTAAGTTGTCTAATTACATCTCCATAGACGAACCTATTGGCCTATAGTTAAAATTAGCTTCAAGTGTACATTATTGACACAAGTCCTACATTTTCACAGACTTTTTTAACATTACCATGTGCTCTGATGCCCTGTCCACACGAACACGCATAAGTTTCTCCACATGAAAGCGCAGCATCGGGTGACTGAAACCAAAACTTTCTGAAAACTCCAGCAAGGTTGAAGATTTTCTAAAACTCCAGATGGTCGTGTGGATGCTAAAACCATAATTTTTCCCTAATGATCCCAAAGTGCGTGTTGTTTTCTGATTTATTTTCTCTTTGTCATGATGACAGTAAATAATATTAGACTAGATATTCTTCAAGACACTAGTATTCAGCTTAAAGTGACATTTAAAGGCTTCACTAGGTTAATTAGGGTAAAGTTAGGGTAATTAGGCAAGTCATTGTATAACAGTGGTTTGTTCTGGAGACAATCCAAAACTAACATTGCTTAAGGGGGCTAATAATATTGACCTTATTGGTTTAAAACAATTAAAACTGCCTTTATTGTAGCTGAAATAAAACAAATAAGACTTTCTCCAGAAGAAAAAATATTATCAGACATACTGTGAACATTCCTAAATCTGTTCAACATCATTTGGGAAATATTTGAAGGAAAAAAAAAATAATAATAAATAAATAATAATTATATATATATATATATATATATATATATATATATATATATATATATCACAGTAGGGTGAAAAAATTTGACTTCAACTGGATGTGATTTCGGACACAGCTTTATTTTTAATATCAAAACATATACTAAATATGAATCTCTCTCTCTCTCTCTCTCTCTCTCTCTCTCTCTCTCTCTCTCTCTCTCAATTTAATTGTAAAGATCTTCATTGGCATGACCAGTCATACCAAAGAGCATTGCAGATTACATAAACAATGAATACAGCTGTAAAGTGATTATATAACACATATATACTTACAGAAAAGAAGAGGGAAAAAAAGCAGACAAAGCCAAACAGCAGCGCATCCATCCTGTCGTTTTGTTGTTGTTTTTTTTGCGACTAGCGTTTAGATCCGTCGACATGTTTGTTTTCTGTCTGAAGCGAATCTCGGAGCGCCGAACGGAACATTAATCAGTTTGGGCTGCTCGTGTCAATATTTAATTACGTAAACAAACAGAGACACAAACATTTTAATTGGAACGTTATCAAGGAAATAATCTGCCTTCTCATCTCGCTTAAAAATTCTGTCATGAAAATGTAATTATGCTTGACAAAATTAATTATGAAGAGTGCAGCGAGAGTAAACACACGCAGAACACGAGTGACGGAGGAGACAGAGAGATCTGACTGGGATATCAAATATTCAGGTTTCCTCAAAAAAAACGACAGGAGGAGGAGTGACAGTGGTGTCGTGTGGGAAAACCGCAGGTGTTTGCACCTCTGGAGATTAAAAAACTAAATAAAATCTCTAAAAAATGCTGGAGATTTTTAACCTAAAGTTGGGTCAAATATTAATTAACCCAACCATTGGGTTATTTTTTATCACATTTAAATTACATATTTTTTTTAACCTAAATGTTCAGTTTGTCAATATTTGACCCGATGTTGGGTTAATTGGTTTGGAAAATGTAATTTAAATTAACCCAACATTGGATTTGTCCATGTTTAATTTTTAGAGAGCAGATAACTTCCTAAATGCCAGAAGCACGCATGTCGTTTAATGAAACACGATCATGTTGCTACATTTAAAGTCTCATATTATTGCTTAAACGTCTGCTATCAGTCCTTCTTACATTGTATGTATTTTTAAAAATGCTTTGTTGTTTTAACCCAATGTTGGGTCAAATGTGTACAAACCTAATCACTGGGATTTTTTAATTACATTTTTAAATGTATTCAATTTCAATAAAAATGTTTACTCAATTGTTGGATTTGTCCATATTTGACCCAATGTTGTGTTGACTGGTTTGAAAAATTAAATGTACATTTAACCTAAAAAATTAACCCAGAATTGGTTAAGTGTGTATTTTAGGACCTGAATGTAACAACGTCATTTGTGTTTAATAAAACAAAAAACAAAACAAAAAACAATGCTGGGTTGTTTTAACCCAATGTTGGGTCAAATGTGTACAAACCAAAGCATTAAGTAAATGGTTTTTTTTTTTTTTCAATTCAATTTAAATCACTTTTTTTTTTACTTAAATGCTGGGGTTATCCATATTTGACCCAGTGTTTTAATTAGTACTGTACAACCCAGCATGTTTTAGAGTGAATTTCTTCAGCATGTAATCACATGCATTTCTACAGAAACCACACCATCATAGCAGAAGCTGAAATCAATTTTTATGAAACACAAATGCTGGGTTAAAATAGGGTTAAAAAGTGTCATTTAAATATCATTGAAAATAAAATTGGGTTTGTTCAGTATTTGACCCAGTGCTGGTTTGCAACATCCCAGCATTCTTTAAGGTGTGTATTTTGTGACTTGAATGCACAACATCACTGTGTTTTATAAAAAAATAAATAAATAAAATAACCCAACATTGGGTCAAATGTGTACAAACCGAACCATTGAATAAAAAAAAAATTCAATTAAATTTAAAACATTTTTTTCAAACTTAAATGCTGGGTTTGTCCATATTTGACCCAATACTGGGTTGATGTTTTATAGATGTTTTTGAATTCCTTCAATATAAATTCACATGCATTTCTACAATAATCACACATCATTCCTGAAGCAGAAATTTAGTTTTATGAAACACAAATGCTGGGTTGTTTTAACTAAACATTGGGTAAAATGATGTTCATCAAATATAATTGAAAAAATGTTTGTCCATATTTGACCCAATGCTGGGTGAATGTTTGATGGATGTTTTTGAATTCCTTCATTATAACATCACATCACATTTATACAATAATCCACATCACTCCTGAAGCAGAAATGCTGGGTAGTTTTAACAAAACATTGGGTTAATGGATGTCATCTCAATATAATTGAAAAAAATGGGTCTGTATTTGACCCAGTGCTGCTTTGCAACTACACATTATTAAGTGTGTGTGTGTTTTATGATCTATTTCTCCAGGCTGTGTGACGGATGTGAAGGGTGTGTTTGTGTATTAGCACTGTAGTGTGCGCACTAGTAATTACAGAGGGAGCAGAAAGCTCTAGTTGTGTCTGTAATGTAATTAATAAGGCCACACAAAGGGATCTTGAATGTTCAGTGTGAATGAGCAAACAGAGATGTTCTCTTAATTATTTCAGATAACGCAGACAGAAGAGTCCCGCAGTGCAGCTCTGCCCTCTGCTGGAAACACACACACACACACTAAAAACACTGCTGAAATCATCACATTTACACTCTGATGGACTGCGTCATTCTAGATTTTTGAATCACTGAAATTCATTTTCCTTCAGCTTAGTCCCTTTATTTATTAGGGGTCGCCACAGCGTAATGAACCGCCAACTATTCCAGCATATGCTTTACACAGCGAATGCCCTTCCAGCTGCAACCCAGTACTGGGAAACACCCATACACACGCATTTACACACACACTCATACACTACGGCCAATTTAGTTGATCAGTTCCCCTATAGCGCATGTGTTTGGACTGTGGGGGAAACCAGAGCACCCGGAGGAAACCCACGCCAACACAGAGAGAACACAGTGTTTTCCACACAGAAACGCCAACTGACCCAGCCGGGACTCGAACCAGTGACCTTCTTGCTGTAAGGCCACAGTGCTAACCACGGAGCGTAAATATCCTCTAAATCCACTAAATATCATCATTTTGTTCTAAATGTAATGATATATGTTTGCATATTAAATGCAGGGATAGAGTCTGCTTTAAGTGCTGTACATTTTAAGAAAATAAAATGTCAAATATCAATAAAAATTATGCTCGGGATAACAATAATAACAATAATAATAATAGTAATATAATCATAACAATAATAATATAATAATAATAATATAATAATAATAAGAATAATATAATAATAATAATATAATAATAATAAGAATAATATAATAATAATAATATAATAAGAATATAATAAGAAGAATAAGAATATAATAATAATAACAATAATAATATAATAATAATATTGATAATAATAATAATAATAAATTAAAATCATATTTATTCTGAACTTGTTTAAATAAACGAAACAAATCATGGTGCTGAATTTTATTGAGGTGCGACGGTGGCTTAGTGGTTAGCACTGTGGCCTAACAGCAAGGAGATCGCTGGTTCGAGTTGGTGTTTCTGTGTGGAGTTTGCATGTTCTCCCCGTGTTGGCGTGGGTTTCCTCTGGTTTCCCCCACAGTCCAAACACATGCACTACAGGGAATGAACTAAATTAGCCGTAGTTTATGAGTGTGTGTGTGAATGAGAGTGTGTATGGGTGTTTCCCAGTGCTGGGTTGCAGCTGAAAGGGTATCCGCTGCGTAAAATATATGCTGGAATAGTTGGCGGTTCATTCCGCTGTGGTGACTCCTAATGAATGAATGAATTAATTAATTTTATTTAAATAAACATCATTGTCTTGATGACATATATTGACTAAATGACATATTTTCTTCAGAAAAAATAACTTGAAAAACATTTAACTTTAAACTAGAAAAAAAGGGACATTTTTCATATATTATAATCAAATGTAAAATATTATTATCAGCTCTACAGATAAAGTAGTAGACTGTAAAAAGGTTTAGTTACCTTATTTATTTACTTTTAAAGTGAGTAAACCCATTGTAACTTGGAACTGTTCAGTTGACTCAACCTAATTGCTTTTTACCATGTATAAAATATGCGCATCTTTATACAAATAGATACTGTATAGATCTATCTATCTATCTATCTATCTATCTATCTATCTATCTATCTATCTATCTATCTCTCTGTCTGTCTGTCTGTCTGTCCTTTCGTCTGTCTGTCTTTCTGTCTGTTAGTTTGTCTGTATGTCTCTCCGTCCATTCGTCCGTCCGTCTGTCTGTTTCTCCATTTGCCTATCTGTTCATCTGTCTGTCTGTCTGTCTATCTCTCTGTCCACCTGTCAGTCTGTCTGCCTGTCTGTCCATATGACCGTCTCTCCATCCAATTGTCTGTTTTTCTGTTTGTCTTTCCATCTGTCTGTCTCCCTGTCTGCTCAAGCATCTGTCTGTCTCTTTGTCTGTTTGTGCATCCATCTGTCCATCAGTCTGTGCCTCTGTCTGTCTCTCTGTCCATCTGTCTGTCTATCTGTCCATCTTCTGTCTCTCTGTCTATCTCTCCATCCATTAGTCTGTTTTTCTGTCTTTCTTTCCATCTGTCTGTCTCTCTGTCTGCTCGAGCATCTGTCTGTCTGTTTTTTTGTCTGTCTGTGCATCCATCTGTCCGTCCGTCCATGCATCTGTCTGTCTGTCTGTTTGTCTCTCCGTCTGTCTGTCTGTCTGTCTGTCTGTCTGTCTTTTGTCTCTCCATCTGTCTGTCTGTCTGTCTGTCTGTCTTTTGTCTCTCCATGTGTCTGTCTGTCTGTCTGTCTTTTGTCTCTCCATGTGTCTGTCTGTCTGTCTGTCTGTCTCTCCATGTGTCTGTCTGTCTGTCTCTCTGTCTCTCCATCTGTCTGTCTGTCTCTCCATGTGTCTGTCTGTCTGTCTGTCTGTCTCTGTCTCTCCATGTGTCTGTCTGTCTGTCTGTCTCTGTCTCTCCATGTGTCTGTCTGTCTGTCTGTCTCTCCATGTGTCTGTCTGTCTGTCTGTCTGTCTGTCTGTCTGTCTGTCTGTCTCCTCATGCCAGATAAACTCCCCCCAGCCCCTCAGAGCACTTTGGAGTGTTAAATAAACAGTGCAGCCTCAGATGTAACAGTGGAGTCTAACAGCCGTGACCTTTTCTCTTCAAATGTGCCGAGGCCCAGTCATTAATATTGGCCCGGGGCAGACATAAACTGCAGATAAATAAACGGCTGAATCATTTATAGAGGCTCTCTCTGCACAATATACCGGATGACATGTGCCTGTCTCTCTCTCTCTCTCTCTCATGCGCTCAGCCCGTGGAGATTTTAAATGCTAAATGTATGTGCATATTTTTCCCTGGTATTAGAATTGCGAGCCCCGATCCCTGACGGAACATGAAAGGATCGCTGGTGCATAATGCCAGCAGAAATTATAAAATCCCACGATGGCCTGCTGCTATCGGGATGGCAGTAATGAGTGCGCTTAAGTGCTTTGTGCCTTCTTTTCTGCTTCCTAATTTCCCATTTTTTGGGGGTCTCTCTCTCTCTGTGTGTGTCTGAGCCTAACCACTGTGTCTCTGTTATTGAGGGAGACAGACTTGTTAGAGGACAATGAGACGGACCCATACGTTTTGTCACTTTACAGAAGACTGGCGAGAAGGTGAAGCTTGTTATTTTAAATACGCTCAGACTAGGCTAGGACGGTGTCGGGTTTTATTTTAACTGCTGAAACTTTTAGCACTGTATATAAAAATGCTGGCTTCCAGACAATTGATTTGTGTTGAGACAACAAGATGGAGACACTGTGCTCATAAAGGGATGGACATGGTCAGCAACAACACTCAGGTAGGCTGTGGCGTTGACACCATGCTCAATTGGTACTAATGGACCCAAAGAAAATCTCCCCCACACCATTACACCACCACCAGCAGCCTGAACCGCTGATACAAGGCAGGATGGATCCATGCTTTCATGTTGTTGAGGCCAAATTGTGAGCCGAGCATCTGAATGTGTCAGCAGAAATGGAGACTCATCAGACCAGGCAACGTTTCTCCAATCTTCTATTGTCCAGTTTTGGTGAGCCTGTGTGAATTGTAGCCTCAGTTTCCTGTTCTTAGCTGACAGGAGCGGCACCCGGTGTGGTCTTCTGCTGCTGTAGCCCATCCGCCTCAAGGTTGGACGTGTTGTGTGTTCAGAGATGCTCTTCTGCAGACCTCGGTTGTAACGAGTGCTTATTTGAGTTACTGTTGCCTTTCTATCAGCTGGAACCAGTCTGGCCATTCTCCTCTGACCTCTGGCATCAACAAGGCATTTGCGCCCACAGAACTGCCGCTCACTGGATATTTCCTCTTTGTCGGACCATTCTCTGTAAACCCTAGAGATGGTTGTGCGTGAAAATCCCAGTAGATCAGCAGTTTCTGAAATACTCAGAGCAGCCCGTCTGGCACCAACAACCACGTTCAAAGTCACTTAAATCCCCTTTCTTTCCCATTCTGATGCTCAGTTTGAACTGCAGCAGATCGTCTTGACCATGTCTACATGCCTAAAGGCATTGAGCTGCTGCCATGTGAATATAGTATATTGAGCTGCTGCCAATATAGTATATAACAAATCTCCTGTCAAGGACAATAAAGTTTTACTACTACTACTACGGAATGGATGGATGGATGCATGCATGAGTGGATAGATGGATGGATGGAATGATGCATGGGTGGATGGATATATAGATAGATGATGGATGGATGGATGGATGGATGGATGGATGGATGGATGGAATGATGCATGGATAGATAGATGGATGGATGGATAGATGGATGGATGGATGGATGGATGGATGGATGGATGGATGGATGGATGGATGGAATGATGCATAGATAGATAGATAGATAGATAGATAGATAGATAGATAGATAGATAGATAGATAGATAGATAGATAGATAGATAGATAGATAGATAGATAGATAGATAGATAGATGCAGGGGCGTAGCAACCGGGGGGACAGGGGGGATACGTCCCTCTCACTTTTAGAGACAGACCATTTAGAAACAGGTGATTAATAATTATATGAACGTATGATCTCATACAGCTGTGCCCCCCACTTTTAAAATGTCTGCTACGCCTCTGGATAGATGGATGGATGGATGATGGATGGATGGAATGATGCATGGATGGATGGATAGATAGATAGATGGATGGATGGATGGATGGATGGAAGGATGCATGGGTGGATGGATGGATGGATGGAATGATGCATGGGTGGATGGATGGATGATGGATGGATGGAATGATGCATGGGTGGATGGATGGATGATGGATGGATGGAATGATGCATGGGTGGATGGATAGATGGATGGATGGATGGATGGATGGATGGAATGATGGAGGGATGGAGGGATGGATGGAATGATGCATGGGTGGATGGATGGATGATGGATGGATGGAATGATGCATGGGTGGATGGATGGATGGAATGATGCATGGGTGGATGGATAGATGAAAGATATCTAGTCAAATATTATGTACTGTCATCATGGCAAACATAAAATAATTCAGTTATTAAAACTATTATGCTTAGAAATGTGTTGAACAAATCGTCTCTCTGTTCAACAGAAATGGGGGGTGGGAATATACAGGGGGGCTTATAATTCAGGAGGGCTAATAATTCTGACTTAATCTGTATATTTAACTCAGACACACACAAAGAAGAGAAGAGCTGGAAAACAGCAGGGGTTTGCGTTTCTCCTTCAGGTCTGTCTCCGGATGCTGCACGCTATCAGAGGTGTAACTGTATATTTCCCATAGTGCTCCTCCTTTTATTGATCTCTGCCAATCAGCGCAGGAGGGATTGATCCTGAAACTCTAGATGTCTTCATGACGGGCCCTCGAGGGTCTAATTCTGGCCTACCAAAGGGACCTGAGACTCTGAATCGCTGTCAGACCTCATAATAACCAGTGGAAGATATTCATTTGACCCCTGTAGACATCTGTAGACATAGACTGATAAACAGAATAGAGTGTATCTCGGCAGGGAAGTCATCATGGTTGGTTAAGAGCGCAGTCAATAGGAGAGAACAACAGATAAATGGGATTCATTCCTGTTTTCATAGATAATAACAGAAGCCTAGATGAAAGTGTTAGCAAGACTTTCAGAAACAGGAGAAAAACAATGAGTGAGACTGAAAACGCCATCGAGAGAACTTTAGAAGATGGATGGATGGATGGATGCAAAGATGGATGGATGGATGGATGGATGGATGATAGATGCATGCCTGGATGGATGGATGATAGATGAATGGATGGATGGATGGATAGATGGATGGAAAGATGGGTGGGTGGATGGATGGATAGATGGTTGGATGGATAGATGGATGGATGGATGAATGCAAAGATGGATGGATGGATGGGCGGAAAGATGGATGGATGGATGAATGCAAAGATGGATGGATGGATGAATGGATGGATGAATGCAAAGATGGATGGATGGATGGATGGATGGATGGATGGATGCAAATATGGATGGATGGATGCAAAGATAGATGAATGGACGGAAAGATGGGTGGATGGATGAATGCAAAGATGGATGGATGGATGAATGCAAAGATGGATGGATGGATGGAAAGATGGGTGGATGGATGGATGGATGAATGAATGGATGTATGAATGCAAAGATGGATGGATGGATGGACGGAAAGATAGGTGGATGGATGGATGGATGGATGCATGAATGGATGGATGAATGCAAAGATGGATGGATGAATGAATGGATGGATGAATGCAAAGATGGATGGATGAATGCAAAGATGGATGGATGAATGGATGGATGGAAAGATGGGTTGGTGGATGGATGGATAGAACAACAGATAATAGTATAAATAGAACAATAAACAGACTGAATGATAGAGAGGAATGACTGAAATATTGAGTGATATACAGAAAACAATATTTGAGATGATAAATGGACATTTAGTAGACAGACAGACAGACAGATAGACAGATGGATGATGAACTGAACAACATACTGATTCAGACACAATGTAAAATAACTGCTTCACATAGTTTACAATAATTATATTATTTAAATGAACTTTATCAATTTCCAAAGCTGAATTTTCAGCATCGTTCCTCCAGTCTTCAGTGTCACAATACTTCTGATTATCAATAAATATTTATGATTATTATCAGTACTGTAAACAGCTCTGCAGTGTGTTTCTCAGGAAGCTGATAGATGTCATTGTTCAGAATGTTCAAATGAACTGCATTTACTTGAAATAGACATTCCTTGTAAATTATAAGTCTATTTACTGACCCTTTAAATAATTGAATGCATCCCTGATAAATAAAAGTATCAATTTATTTAAAAAAAAAATAGAAATTCACACACCTTTACACAGATTTCTATATAAAAGCAATTACCCTAATTGAACAAATGCAGCAGTTCTCTTTTTCAACCGTCAGAGGGCGCCACGGCATTAATCTGGATATTTATGGTATTTTCCATATTCTGCAGATTCTCAGTGTTGCAATTATTATTTATTATTGTTGTTGTTGTTGTTGTTGTTACTATTATTATTATTTGTATCATTTATTTTATTTATTTATTTATGTATTTATTTATGTATTTATTTATTTACTTATGTATTTATTTACTTATGTATTTATGTATTTATTTATTTTGTATTTATTTATTTATTTATTTATTTATTTATTTATTTTAAACCTAGCAACAAATTTAGCCTTTTTTAACATTAATCTGGCTATTTTAGCAACTTTAAAAAATTGATTCAAATCAAAACAACAACAGTGACTGTGAATGCATTGATAATGAGCAAAACCCCACTGGGTGACAGTACAACACACTTTCACCCAATAAGTGCTTTAATCATGTCCACTGATTTCTAAATAGTCAATCAAAACTTAAATAATTAAAATATACAACACAAATCTGTCATTTAAATGAATACTTTCTACAGGATGCATTACAATATTATATCAGTGTGTATACACATCAGATTAATCAGTACTGAAGCTAAATCTGGAGCTCATCTAGCAAAATAAGTTACTGTGAAGGTCCGAATATTAGTAGCCTAAATTTATATCTTAGAGGAAAAATATTTTAAAAATATGTTTAAAAAGAGCAAAAATCATGAGAAACATATTATATATATATATATATATATATATATATATATATATATATATATATATATATATATATATATATATATATATACATATAAATAAATATTGTTGAAATTGTGTAGTTCGTAATTTTGTAGTTGTAATGTTTTGTTATGAAAAAGGGAGAAGAGAAGTGTTTCTGCAGACTGTGTTTAGCAAGTCGATTATAAATAATGCCGATAATTCATGTTTACCATTAGAGGATGGAGATATTCACACACTGCTGACACACAACTGGGTTTAAACTCCGCATAAAAGTGATTTTTGCATAAGAGCTCCACTTTAACTATCATGAACTATTTGTCCAGTGTTGTAAAGAGTTACCAGAATTTACTCTTTAAAAAGGTTTGTGAATCAGCCACCGCCCCTATAATAATGTGAAAGTGTGTTGGGCTTCGGCCAGCACAAAGAGTCTTGTTTCTGCTGATCTTTCCGGGTCTTCTGGGAATCCTGAGAGGCTTCTGGTGTAAACAGAGCCAGAATCAGCTGTTGAGTGGGCGTGCGGAGAAATGGGAAGCGTCCGCCAGAGGATTTACACCATATGAGACCCCTTTTCTGACCCCGGGATTCCCCTGCTCAAATCATTTAAAAAAGAAAGCGCTCACTCAGCATTAAAGGTCCCATGAAATCAAAATGAAGGCTTTTAGATGTATCAGTATGTCAATCCTAAGGATATTTATAAACTCTCTGACCAAAGACTTGTTGCTTATCCAAGTTTTAGGAACGGCAGATAATAACTGGACTTCTAGTTGATGATTTGGTATCAGAAGTGTCTTATATGAAAGGTAAAGGCCTCTAGATTACGCTTATTTGAGCACAATAAAATCTGATCATGCCTTGATTATGAATGATTTGATTAGGACAGTAAGGTCTGACTCTGCTTAGACTAAAGTCTGCTCACTGAACCTTCAATAATGTCCAGTATAGAATATGTGCTCATGCTGCAGTGGAAACAGAATGAATATTGTGTCTGACTCCATCATGAGCTTGGAGGACTGCATCCATACATCTCTGACATGACTCAAATCACTGATTAATAAAGTCATCTGGAATGGTGAAGAAAGCCTTCTTGCAGGACTCCCAGAGTTCATCAAGAGTCTTTGTGTTCTTCTTCAATGCCTCCTTCATCTTACCCCAGATGTGCTCAATAATGTTCATGTCTGGTGTCTGGGCTGGCCAATCCTGGGCCACCTTTGCTTTCAGGAGCACAGAACTGCCGCTCACTGGAGATTTCCTCTTTGTCAGACCATTCTCTGTAAACCCTAGAGATGGTTGTGCGTGAAAATCCCAGTAGATCAGCAGTTTCTGAAATACTCCTGTAATACTCTTATAAAGTCTCTTAAATCCCCTTTCTTCCCCTATTCTGATGTTCGCTTTGAACAGCAGCAGATCGTCTTGACCATGTCTATGTGCCTAAATGCATTGAGCTGCTGCCGTGTTATAGACTGATTTCACTCGGCTGCCATTTTTAAAAGCGAAATCGAGGCTGTGGTGGGAAGAAACCTGGAAGTATCGTTGGGAGTTACATTAGAACGTTGTGTACTTGGCTGTATATCTTATCAGCGAATAGAAAGAGACACACATTTATCATTTCACCGCCTTCTGGGTGACCCGAAGGTCCGTTCTGAATGAATGGTGAAAATATAAAGGGATATCAGAGCTCATTTTCAGCTAAGTTAAGGGAAACGGCACTAGTTAGCTAACGTTTTCTTTCCCAAACACACGTTTTAGATGCCCTTTATTATACTCAAGTTAATATACTGATTCTTTCACTATATTAGACTTGTCACGTTACTAAATTAAAAGAAAATTTGTCAATTTCCCGCTAACATTTAAAGCACTGTCGATGGCTTTCTTAAAACAGCGCTGATTGGCCATTGTGTTCACGTGCTCAACAGATATGCTTGTGATTGGCCGAGAAGGTCATCAGTTTACCCTCCGCTGTTTACTGAGCACAAACACAGCCGAGTGATCTGCTTGATGACTCTACTATGGCTGTTTCGCGCTTGCGCTCCAGTCTCCGTGTATCTGTGTTTGCACTGGGTGAAGTGCGGTAAACTGAGTGCAAACACAAGATACATGGAGACTGGATCGCGAAGCAGCCGTGAAGATCAGTCGAGTCATCCGCGCTCAGCGGCGCTTCAATTTTAACTTAGCGGGAATTAGACTGTTTTAAAACTTCAGTACCGGGACAACACGAGGGTGTGCTACAGAGGACTGCAGTGTTTATCGCTCACCAAGTTACATAGGCTGAAGCAGGGAAGCGTGCCCTCTGTTTACCTGCTGCCATGATCTGAAGCCTAGGAGGACACTTGAGCATATTACTCTTACAGAGCTTGTGATGTTGTTTGATGCTAAATTGCTTTTAATTGTTTAAATTAAACGTACTGACTGATATTAAAGTGATGTTTACACCATATCTGTATTTTGAAATCTCGGCAACAGCTGGAGGTTTGTAGTCCACAGCATGTCACTGCAATGTTTACAGTGCTGGTCCTATACTTCCGCGTTTCTTCCCACCACAGCCTCGCTTTGGTTCTTTAAAATGGCGGCCGCGTGAAATAAGCGTATTGGCTGAGTAGAAATTTGCATTAACGAGCAGTTGGACAGGTGTACCTAATAAAGTGGCCGGTGAGTGTATAAGTTTAAGCATGATATTCTGTACTGTACACACAACATGGAAAAGTCATTCATTTTTACAAAATGCCCGGTAACACAGACACTGCCACCATTGTCCCCTACATTTCAGAATGTGTTGACATTTTGTTTTCAGAAAATCCGGTCTTTAAAAAAAGAGTTTCCCACTCATAAGTCATGCGCGTTCAACTTTAAAATATGATATTTCCACTTGACTTGAATGCAGCAAGTGTTTCGCTTCAAACTACTCCATTATTTACAGTCAAACAGAAGATTTGACGTCTTCAGCAGTAAGAGAACGCTTCCGTCTTCAACCACTGCATGTTTCACAGTCATCTCTATTCACTTTCAGCATCATTACTCCAGTCTCAGTCTCACATTATCCTTCAGAAATCATTCCAGTAATGTGATCTGATGATCAAGAAAGATTTCTGATTATTATCTGTGTTGAAAATATTTATATTTTATATGATATTATTAGGGCGTCATGGTGGCGCAGTGGGTAGCACAATAGCCTCACAACAGAAGGTCATTGGTTCAAGTCCCAGCTGGGTCAGTTTGTATTTCTGTGTGGAGTTTGCATGTTCTCCCCACGTTGGTGTGTGTTTCCTCCTGGTGCTCCGGTTTCCCCCACAGTCCAAACACATGTACTACAGGGGAATTGATGGACTAAATTGTCCGTAGTGTATGAGTGTGTATGGGTGTTTCCCAGTACAGGGTTGCAGCTGCAAGGACATCCGCTTTGTAAAACATTTGCTGGAATAGTTGGCGGTTCATTCTGCTGTGGCGACCCCAGACGAACATGGGACTAAGCCGAAGGAAAATAAATGAATGAATGATATTATATTCAACGTCCCTGGAGCAGCTCTGAATTAATTTGGCATTTGAAGGCTTGATTATGATTTGATTATTATTTTTAATTACTTATTTTGCATACTTTGCATTTAATCTACTATCCCTATTCCCACTATTCTTTGACAAAATCTGTGGGATTTATGCAGAATGACAAGAGCATAGTAACTAAAAACTTAAAACATGAAAAAAAACCTTAAATTAGTTTATTTAATTATATTTTACAATGCAAATCCAATTAGAACTACTTGCTTTATATATATATATATATATATATATATATATATATATATATATATATATATATATATATATATATATATATACACACTTTGCAAACAGTATTTTATATATACCTTTAAAATCAATACAGGCTCATTGTGAATACGTACCCCCGTCTACACTTCTGGAGAGCGTGAATTATGTAGCCAGAGGTACGTGCAGTATTGCTGCAATTGATCTTTAAATGAACAGTATGGGGCGGTATGACGCCGCCGACGGCTTCTGTTTCTCTTCACGCTACCAGCTGACCACTTACCTCCAGGTGGATGGGTTTTCCACTGTTAGCAGTTAGCCCAGTAGCTCACCGCATATGTCGGCAGCCTTGAGATGCAGAGAGGAGGTGACCATGACGATGGGGTTCGAGTCCGGTGAAGAACGGTTCCAGAAAGCAGGTAAGACAAAAGCAAAAGGCAAAAAATTAAATAAACAAGTAAATGACATGGTGAGGATGTGAAAAGATCTGAAAATGTTATAAAATCAGGCGGCTGCGAGGGCTTTTCTTTTTCTGGAGTGCTTTTGAAAACACTGTTGGTTGGGTTTAGGGAAGCGGGTGGGTGGGGGGGATCAGTCGGTCGGTCGTTCAGCCAGTCAGTCAGTCGACAGTGGCCTCTGGTGGATTTACGTGAGAACAGCAGGCGTGAATGGCACTCGAGAGAAATCTGAGATCTGAAAAAGCGTACACAGCGCCCTCTGGTGGATTCGCGAAAACAAAAACAGCAAAAAAAACACACCTCTTGGGATGTATTTGGCGCTCTCCAGAAATAAATACAGGAGTACATATCCATAATGAGCCTGGCTTAATTAAGAGGCTGGTATATTATTGAATAATATTACTTAGAAATTAATATAAAAACTGAATAAATACATATTTACACACATTTACATTTTATGTAATATGCAATAATGGATTCAAAAACCTACAGATTTTGTGCAGACAGATTCCGTGTGAGACTACAAATGAGTTAATCTAAGTTTATTTATCCAGTGTTACTTGCTTTACATACTGTATTTTAAGCAGATTTTGGATGGCCTTTCTCATTTTAGGATGATTCTCACCACTTTCTGGAGGGTTTTCTCTTTGGTTTATCAGTGGAGACACCAGAGAGAGCTGATTTCTGGTTGAGGGTAGCTGGGTGTATGTTGCGTTAAAGCTGGGCGTGGGTTGGGTTAAAGCTGGCACAGCGTGGCAGCGTCTGCAGTGTCTGTGTGTGTGTGTGAGAACGAGTGTATTCCTGCAACCGGAGCGCCAGCAGCTGCTGCAGTCATGATCTGAGAGCGGAGCAATGCATTATGTAGCTCTATCCGGATACAGCATGTCAGCACCTTCATATTGAACAACATAATTGTACAGTTTAATGCATAAATAAATCAGCATATAATAAGAGCTTCTGATTGGTTGACTCTTCTTTTCGAGTGTCCTCAAGCTTCAGTCTCCAATAAGAAATTCATCCTTGTCTAAATTGTCATTGAGCGCCACACTGGCTGAGATTGTACAGTTCTGTTGTTTCCAATGTGAAAGGTCTCATTTTTCCCTCCGTTCTTGCATTGCTGAATGTGCAGGGGTCTTTTGTTGGAGCTCCAGTGAGCTTTAATGCCACTCTGCCGTTCCAGATAATGGGGTTTTAGTTGCTGCAGCCCTTTCCACAGTCCGTCAGTGGCATGAATCTGCCCACACAAGAATGCCATTCACTTTTAGACACACTACAGAAGAGGCCACAAGACGCTGGATACACATGATAAATATTGTACATGATAAACATTGGCACCTACTGTGTGCAAACTGAACCAGCGCGCACAGTCCACTAAATCTACATCCATTCACAGATTGAGCACTTTAACCCTTCAGGCTGAATCCTAATGAGATCAGCACTCGTCCCACCAAAGCTTCTGAGTGGAGTTTAGTGGTTAATGTCCTCATTGGTATTCTCAAGCGGCGCCAGCAGAAAACGGGCTGATGGGGACTGGATGATGTCATCACGACAGTATGATGTCATATCGTAATCTCTGACAAATTAGTTTTTACTAAATTTAAAGTTTTGGTTTATATAACTGACACATTAAATGTGTATTGTATATAAAATTGGGGTGTATAATATATATTCTGTGCTCCAGGCTAGTGTTTAACAGGAGGTCACGCTCTAGGCTACAACTTTTAGCAGCCGGCAGTGCTCTAAGCTAGTTTTTAGCAGCCGACAACGCTCTAGGCTAGTTTTTAGCAGCCGATGGCGCTCTAGGCTAGTTTTTAGCAGCCGATGGCGCTCTAGGCTAGTTTTTAGCAGCTAATGGAGCTCTAGGCTATAATTATTAGCAGCCGACAGTGCTCTAGGCCAGTTAGCAGCTGACAGCACTCTAGACTAGTTTTTAGCAGCTGATGGAGCTCTAGGCTAGTTTTTAGCAGCTAATGATGCTCTAGGCTAGTTTTTAGCTGGCGACGGCACTCTACCCTGCTGATAAATCCAGCTTAAACCAGCCTAGGCTGGTTGGCTGGTTTTAGCTGGTGGACCTGCCTGGTTTTAGAGGGGTTTTGGCCATTTCCAGGCTGGTCTTAGCTGGACAGGCTGGAAAATGACCAGCTAAAACCAGCTTGACCAGGCTGGTTTAAGCTGGACATAGCTGGTTTTGGCTGGGCTCCCAGTCTGGCTAGGCTGGTCAAGCTGGTTTTAGCTGGTCATCTCCCAGCCTGACCAGCTAAGACCAGGCTGGAAATGGCCAAAACCCCTCTAAAACCAGGCTGGTCGACCAGCTAAAACCAGTCAACCAGCCTAGGCTGGTTTAAGCAGTTTTTTTCAGTAGGGTAGGCTAGTTTTTAGCAGCTGATGAAGCTCTAGGCTAGTCTTTAATAGACGACAGCACTCTAGGCTAGTTTTTAGCAGCTGATGGAGCTCTAGGCTAGTTTTTAGCAGCTGACAATGCTCTAGGCTAGTTTTTATATGGAGTTCTAGGCTAGTTTTTAGCAGCTGACAACGCGCTAGGCTAGTATTTATATGGAGTTCTTGGCTAGCAGCCGACAACGCTCACGGCTAGTTTTTAGCAGCTGATAACGCTCTACGCTAGTATTTATATGGAGTTCTAGGCTAGTTTTTAGCAGCCGACAATGCTCTAGGCTTGTTTTTAGCAGCTGACAACGCTCTAGGCTAGTATTTATATGGAGTTCTAGGCTAGTTTTTAGCACCCGACGACGCTCTATGCTAGTTTTTAGCAGCCAATGGCGCTCTAGGCTAGTTTTTAACAGCTGACAGCACTCTAGGCTAGTAATTAACAGCTGATGGAGCTCTAGGCTAATTTTTAACAGCTGACAGGACTCTAGGCTAGTTTTCAGCAGCAGACGGCACTCTAGGCTAGTTTTCAGCAGCACACGGCGCTCTTGGCTAGTTTTACAAATCAAATAGCCTAGTTTTAACATCAAATGATACTCTAAGCTAGTTTCAAGCTGCAGTATGGTGCTCTAGGCTAGTTTTTAACAGCATGTGGTGCTCTAGGCTAGTTTTTACAGCATACAGCACTCTAGGCTAGTTTTTAACATCAGATGGTGCTAGATTACAAAAGCATGTGGCAAGGCTAATTTTTAATATCACATCATAAGGTGATGGCTCTAGTTAAAGGGACAGTTCACTCAAAAAAGAAAAAATCTCATCCATTTTACTCATATTTTTCTTCAGCTGAACACAAAACAATCCATAGTAGGAATAAAACGTGCTATGGAAGTCTCCAGCATTCTCTAGTATATCTTCTTTTGTGTTCAACAGCAGAAAGAATCTCATAGAGGTTTGGATTAAATGGAGGATGAGGAAAAAATGACAGAATTATTTATTTATTTATTTATTTATTTATTTGATGAACTGTGCCTTTAATAACCCTGAAACTCTTTCTTGAAGATCACTCAGTCTGTCTGGATTCGCATATTACTGCGGTATTGTACTGGATCTGCCGTCTGTAAGACACTGACCCGCAGTGATGTGAGTACTGACCTGGAAGCAGAAGCTCTCTGGGAAAAGGTTGTGTTTGTTTAGCATGTCACCTTCTGGCATTTGCCATAATAGCAGGGCAGTAGAGAGGAGACCCGGCCTGAAAAGCAAAGACGACGTTAACTCCAAACAGCCCGTCAACATCGATAGGATTATTCCGTAATCGTCACCTCAGGGTCAGTAACATTATCTTTAACACCATGTGGTGCGTCCACAATCATGTACCGTAACACACACTTCAGAATCTGTGGAGGTATAACAGTATCAAATGTTGCTCTGATTAATTACTTAAGCTTTTATTATGGTATCATGGTGATATTGGCATAACCTGCATTACTTTAGCAGGTGTAATAGCAAGCCATACTTTGCTTATTGCTTTATTCTAAATGCATTACTTTAGCTACAACCTGACAAGTGCCTCGTTTTAAATGAGACCAGGCACATATTAATCTGCCCCCTTTTACACAAGATGTAACATGCGTCTCTGCTGTCTCTAGTGTGTGTGTGTGTGAAGTTTGATCTGAAAATAACACACTAATAATTTCTAACTCTCTGAAACTGACCCTTTAAGACTTTGATCGTAATTATGGCGTTTTGGTGACTGTCGCTTTAAATTCAAATGAGATTGTGCCCTCTTTAAAAGAGGGCGGAGCTACAGATGTCAGGTGTGCATGTGTGCTTCAGTCTATGTCGCTCCTGTTGCTGCTTCATCTAAAACTCCACATCTATAATCCTCTTAGTCTATGCTGACATTATCTACAGCAGCTCAAACACTCTAATGGACAGACGGCTGCTTCTCACTCAGGGCTGCTGTTTATGCTAATGAGGGAGACTAGTGGGCGGGGCTTTCAATCAAAGTGTCTGATTATAAAAACACAATCAATTAATGTTTACCACCATTAGAAGCTGGAGATATTCACACACTGCTGACACACAAGTGGGTTTAACACACAAGTGATTTTTGCATTATAGGCCTCCTTTAAAGGGGTTTTGGCTGGGCTGCAGATTTCGGATCCACAGGCGGACCAAACAGGAGTCTTTCCTGTGGAAAAGGAGTGTGGGATGACCGTCAAAGGGTCTTTTATTCAGCGCTGTACGCCAGACACACTCCACATGTCACTGATAATCTGCTCTGTCTGACTGATTTCCCTGTACATCTCTCACTTTCAGTGAATTCAACATTACATGCAACTTTTACCTCATGTCATAATCCAATGTTGGGTCAAATATGGACAAACCCATCCATTTGCTGAATTTTTATTTATTTTTTTGTTGAAATGCACTGTTGGGTTTGTCCATATTTGACTCAACACTGGGTTAAATTACTTTCAAATGTGTCAAATGTGTGGACTAACCCAACAGGTAGGTAAAAAAAGTAGTTTAACCCAGCTACTATGAGCCGAATATAGACAAATCCATCCTCTGGGTGAATTTTTTCATTCATTCATTTTCTTTTCGGCTTAGTCCTTTTTTATCAATCCGGGGTTGCCACAGCGGAACTTATCCAGCACATGTTTTACGCAGCGGATGCCCTTCCTGCTGCAACCCATCTCTGGGAAACATCCACACACACTCATTCACACTCATACACTACGGACAATTTAGCCTACTCAATTCACCTGTACCGCATGTCTTTGGACTATGGGTTAGGGTTAGGGAAACCAGAGCACCCGGAGGAAACCCATGCGAACGCAGGGAGAACATGCAAACTCCTCACAGAAACATCAACTGACCCAGTCGAGGTTCGAACCAGCAACCTTCTTGCTGTGAGGCGACAGCACTACCTACTGCGCCACTGCGTCGCCTAAATTTTTTCAATAAAATTTTTTTTATATACTTTTATATACTTTTTTTTTTAACGCAACTGTTGGGTTTGTCTACATTTGACTCAACGCTGGGTTAAATTATAATTTTTTAACCCACCTGTTGAGTTCATCCATATTCTCTAAAAAGGCATGTTTACACAGTACATAAAAAACGATGGGTTGTTTTAACCCAACGCTGGGTCAAATATAGCTAAAAGTTGGGTTAATTTTTATATTGGGTTAATATACTTTAAAAGTGCTGAGTTGCTGTTATTTAATGTTGGATCAAATCTTGACCAATCAAACCACTGGGTTAAAAAATGCTGTTTAAAGTACTTTTTGAAAATTAACACAAAATTGGGGTTTGTCCATATTTGACCCAACATTGGGTTTTGATGTCCCAGTGCTTTTCAAATGTGCATTTGTACTGTACTGTAGTTTAAATCAACGTTGGGTTTATCCAAAAGAATAATTGAGGACAATAGTACTGTTGTAACCCAATTTGGGGTCAATGGACAAAGCAAACCATTGGGTTAAAGTGTCATTTAAATTTCATTTAAAAAATAAACCAAAACTGGGGTTTGTCCATGTTTAACCCAACACTGGGTTACTACAACCTAGCATTTTTCAGATGTGCATTTGTACTGTAGTTAGGTTTGTTCATATATAACCCAACACTGGGTTTCAACAGCCCATCATTTTTTTAAATTTACATGTTAATGTCCACTAGTGAGTGTTCAGAAGTTTTCTCCTGCTGTAAATGGGTTAAAACGTCAGTATTAGGGTAATCTCAATGTCTACTAGTGAGTGTTCAGAGGTTTTCTACCACTGTAAAGGTGTTATTATCAGTGATAGGGTAACTTTAATGTCCCCTAGTGAGTGTTCAGAGGTTTAGATTAATGTCAATGTCTACTAGATAGTGTTCAGAGGTTTTGTTAATGTCAATGTCCACTAGTGAGTGTTCAGAGGTTTAGATTAATGTCAATGTCCACTAGTGAGTGTTCAGAGGTTTAGATTAATCTCAATGTCTACTAGTGAGTGTTCAGAGGTTTTCTACCACTGTAAAGGTGTTATTATCAGTGATAGGGTAACTTTAATGTCTACTAGTGAGTGTTCAGAGGTTTTGTTAATGTCAATGTCTACTAGTGAGTGTTCAGAGGTTTTGTTAATGTCAATGTCCACTAGTGAGTGTTCAGAGGTTTAGATTAATCTCAATGTCTACTAGTGAGTGTTCAAAGGTTTAGATTAATCTCAATGTCTACTAGTGAGTGTTCAGAGGTTTAGATTAATCTCAATGTCTACTAGTGAGTGTTCAAAGGTTTAGATTAATCTCAATGTCTACTAGTGAGTGTTCAAAGGTTTAGATTAATCTCAATGTCTACTAGTGAGTGTTCAGAGGTTTAGATTAATCTCAATGTCTACTAGTGAGTGTTCAGAGGTTTAGATTAATCTCAATGTCTACTAGTGAGTGTTCATAGGTTTTGTTAATGTCTACTAGTGAGTGTTCAGAGGTTTTCTACCACTGTAAATGTGTTATTATCAGTAATAGGGTAACTTTAATGTCCCCTAGTGAGTGTTCAGAGGTTTTTTACCAGTGTAAAGGTGTTATTATCAGTGATAGGGTTTAATGTAATCTAACTTTAATGTCCCCTAGTGGTTTTGTTAATGTCCCAGAGGTTTTGTTAATGTCCACTAGTGAGTGTTCGAAGGTTTAGGTTAATGTTAATGTCCACTAGTGAGTGTTCAGTGGTTTAGGGTAATGTTAATGCCCACTAGTGAGTGTTCAGAGGTTTTGTTAATGTCCTCTAGTGAGTGTTCAGAGGTTTCGTTAATGTCCACTAGTGAGTGTTCAGTGGTTTAGGGTAATGTTAATGCCCACTAGTGAGTGTTCAGTGGTTTAGGGTAATGTTAATGTCCACTAGTGAGTGTTCAGTGGTTTAGGGTAATGTTAATGTCCACTAGTGAGTGTTCAGTGGTTTAGGGTAATGTTAATGCCCACTAGTGAGTGTTCAGTGGTTTAGGGTAATGTTAATGTCCACTAGTGAGTGTTCAGTGGTTTAGGGTAATGTTAATGCCCTGCTAGTGAGTGTTCAGTGGTTAAGGGTAATGTTAATGCCCTGCTAGTGAGTGTTGAGTGGTTTCTCGTGCTGTAAGTGTGTTATAATCAGCATTAGGGTAATGTTAATGTCCACTAGTGAGTGTTCAGTGGTTTTCTAGTGCTGTAAGTGTGTTATAATCAGCATTAGGGTAATGTTAATGTCCACTAGTAAGTGTTCAGTGGTTTTCTAGTGCTGTAAGTGTTATAATCAGCATTAGGGTAATGTTAATGTCCACTAGTGAGTGTTGAGTGGTTTCTCGTGCTGTAAGTGTGTTATAATCAGCATTAGGGTAATGTTACTGCCCACTAGTTAGTGTTCAGTGGTTTAGGGTAATGTTAATGCCCACTAGTGAGTGTTCAGTGGTTTAGGGTAATGTTAATGCCCACTAGTGAGTGTTCAGTGGTTTAGGGTAATGTTAATGCCCACTAGTGAGTGTTGAGTGGTTTCTCGTGCTGTAAGTGTGTTATAATCAGCATTAGGGTAATGTTAATGTCCACTAGTGAGTGTTCAGTGGTTTAGGGTAATGTTAATGTCCACTAGTGAGTGTTCAGTGGTTTCTCGTGCTGTAAGTGTGTTAAAATCAGCATTAGGGTAATGTTAATGTCCACTAGTGAGTGTTCAGTGGTTTAGGGTAATGTTAATGTCCACTAGTGAGTGTTCAGTGGTTTAGGGTAATGTTAATGCCCACTAGTGAGTGTTCAGTGGTTTAGGGTAATGTTAATGTCCACTAGTGAGTGTTCAGTGGTTTAGGGTAATGTTAATGTCCACTAGTGAGTGTTCAGTGGTTTCTCGTGCTGTAAGTGTGTTATAATCAGCATTAGGGTAATGTTAATGTCCACTAGTGAGTGTTCAGTGGTTTAGGGTAATGTTAATGCCCACTAGTGAGTGTTCAGTGGTTTAGGGTAATGTTAATGCCCACTAGTGAGTGTTCAGTGGTTTAGGGTAATGTTAATGCCCACTAGTGAGTGTTCAGTGGTTTAGGGTAATGTTAATGTCCACTAGTGAGTGTTCAGTGGTTTAGGGTAATGTTAATGCCCTGCTAGTGAGTGTTCAGTGGTTTAGGGTAATGTTAATGTCCACTAGTGAGTGTTCAGTGGTTTCTCGTGCTGTAAGTGTGTTATAATCAGCATTAGGGTAATGTTAATGTCCACTAGTGAGTGTTCAGTGGTTTAGGGTAATGTTAATGCCCACTAGTGAGTGTTCAGTGGTTTAGGGTAATGTTAATGCCCATTAGTGAGTGTTCAGTGGTTTAGGGTAATGTTAATGCCCACTAGTGAGTGTTCGGAGGTTTTCTCCTGCTATGTGTGCTATAATCAGCGTTAGTCTCCGCAGAGAGAGATGAAGGCTGTTTTTGTAGGGTCTGTGGACACAACACGGGGTGAAGACTTTTTCACAGACGCGTCTCTCCTGCGGCGATCATGAGACTGAACACATCACGTCCTGCAGCTCTTTCTGCCCTGATGAACAGACCAACAGCAGAGTCATTACAGCGATTCCTACTGCACACGCTCAACACTCTGCAAAGCAAGAATACTCCCAGCGCTGGGTCAAATACGGAAAAACCCAACAGTTGGGTCAGAAAGTATTTTATTTTGGAGGGAATTGACTAAAAGAGAAACGACAAACAATACTATTCTGCGACTTGCTTAGTAAAAAACCTAAATAATAATTCACATTCGCGTTCCTCCAATTCACTCCTCATGGTTTCATGCCCTCAAGACGTCTTCTACATGATTTTCCTGCTCTCTGACAAGCTGAAGTTATATCTATCATAAAACAGCATCGACTGAGTATCACTAGCATGCACACCATCACCCGTCTGAGAAATATTACCACGCTCAGCGTCCCACATGTGCTTGATGGGATTTATTTATATATTTATTTATTATTAAATGTCTACCCTGGAGTTCTTCTCTATACGCTCTTAAAATAGCGTTAAACATGTTTTATTTCAACACATCTGTTTTAAGAGTGCATGTTGGAAAATGCAAACAGCATAATATATAGAATAGACACACTATATGGTCATCCAGCCACTGTATTTCAGTGCTCTGGGTTGTTTACAGCCTGCAGTGGTCATTTTTTCTACAGGTCAGGAAATCAGCGTGTTGAAGAAACACTGGAGGAGTGTTTTCAGTGTGTGTTTTTCTTTATTATGTGAGACAGTGAGATAAGACGGCAGTAAAACGGCTGTAAAGTGTGCTGTCTGCATCTGGGAGGTCTTGGAGGATCGTATATATTCAGTTTACTGAGAGCAGAATATAATAATGACTGCTGTCCTCATGTACTTTAGTGCATAAGACAGGAATTTATATCTAGATGTTTCATATTTTGCAAGGCTGTGCGGTGGCTCAGTGGTTAGCACTGCCATCTCGAAGTTAGAAGGTTGCTGGTTCGAGTCCCGGCTGGGTCAGTTGGCATTTCTGTGTGGAGTTTGCATGTTCTTCCCGTGTTGGCGTGGGTTTCCTCCGGGTGCTCCGGTTTCCCTCACAGTCCAAACACATGCGCTGTAGGGGAATTGATGAACTAAATTGGCTCTAGTATGTGTGAATTAGTGTGTATGGGTGTTTCCCGGTACTGGGTTGCAGCTGGAAGGGCATCAGCTGTGTAAAACATATGCTGGAATAGTTGATGGTTCATTCCGCTGTGTGCAAAGACTAAATCTCCTTAGAGGGCCTGTGAAGTTAAAATATATCAACAATTATTTTAGATGTTAGTATCAGTAGTTTTAAGGACATCTATAAGCTGGAGTGCTGCAAAGCAGTGATAAAATGTGTATTTAGAAGATATAAAACTGCATTATATAAGCCATCTAGAGCTTGCCGTTTGTTATTTCTTGCTGATTTGTTTACTAATGCAACACAGACATGCAGAAACTGAATGTACAGAAAACTGATAGTGGTAAGAATACTATAATAGTAATTTAATTTAATAGTAGATTAAATTAGAATACATATAAAATAATATATTATGGAAAAGTAATGAAAAGTGGAATTAACTAAATAAATCAATAAATACAGAGGAATCTAACAGAGTAGATGAAATTATAATATATATATATATATATATATATATATATATATATATATAAATTAACTAAATAAGGAAAAATAACGAAAAGAGGAAAAATACATAAATAAAATCTATTTATGGTGTGTTTACAAATTAAATAAATAAATAAAATCTATTTATGGCGTATATACATATTAAATTAATTAATTAATAAACAAATAAATAAATACATAAATAAAATCTATTCATGGTGTGTTTACATTTTAAATAAATAAATAAATAAATAAACAAAATCTATTTATGATGTATATACATATTAAATAAATAAATAAATAAATAAATGAATAAATAAATAAATAAAAATCTATTTATGATGTATATACATATTAAATAAATAAATAAATAAATGAATAAATAAATAAATAAAAATCTATTTATGGCGTATATACATATTAAATTAATTAATTAATAAACAAATAAATACATAAATAAAATCTACTTATGGTGTGTTTACATATTAAATTAATAAACAAATAAAAAAAATAATTAAAAAAATAAAATATTTATGGTGTATATACATATTAAATAAATAAATAAATAAAAATCTACTTATGGCGTATATACATATTAAATTAATTAATTAATTAATTAATTAATTAATTAATAAAAATCTATTTATGGCGTATATACATATTAAATTAATTAATTAATAAATAAATAAATAAATAAAAATCTATTTATGGCGTATATACATATTAAATTAATTAATTAATAAATAAATAAATAAATAAAAATCTATTTATGGCGTATATACATATTAAATAAATAATAAATAAATAAATAAAATCTATGTATGGTGTATTTACATTTTTAAATCGTTAACGCAAATGTTGTGACCCTCCTCCGCCGCGCAGGTGTGCGCTCTGATTGGCTGTCGGGATTTGCTGTTCATCTGCATGAACGGTGACCCAGCTCTCAGTCCCACAACATAAACACACAGAGAAACATGCGGCTGCTTCCACACACACACACACACACACACACACACACACACGCACACACACACACACACACACACACACTTTTCATGCATTCGGGATCGGGTTTGACTTTACCGATGCTTCAGTGTGAGGAGATCTGAAGCGCGCAATTGGAGGCGCGCATTTGGAGACGCGCAGAAGCTGTGCACATTGTGGATAGGAGTCCATAGGAGACATGGCTTTCTCACGATCTCTGCCAAACAAGAGGAATTACACCGAATGCATGTATTGTGTGCTGTTTTTATGCTTCATCAAGCTCGGGTGCCACCAGGTGAGCAAACGCGCGCCCGATTCTTCAGAAAGTGAGTTTTTAATTCAGTGCAAATGATGGATATTCACTGTTTGTAGAGTACTCACTGCGCATCTGCCGCTGCTCATCACGTGAAGCACAGAGATCTGCTGGAAACACTGCGGTTACCTCACGACACAGGTGAGAGATGATTGACAGCTGTCAGTCACACATGGTTGCGTTAGCTTATGAGCAGTTTAGGATGCTTCATTCATTTAGAAAAGCTCTTTAACGTCAAAATAATGATTGCAGCATTAGTTTTGGACGAGAATGACTGTTGAACTGACGCTATGACGCTATTGCGTGTTGTCGACAGGGGGCGCTAGATATCATTATTATCATTCATCGTTAGAAATGCACTCTAAATACAGCCACTGTTGTTTAGAGAAGGTGATGCTGTTTAGAAAGTATTAGTACTTTGAGTTAGTGCTCTGGTAGTGACATTTGGTCTGACACACACACACACTTGTGCAGCTATGTTTATGGGGACTTCCCATAGACCTAATGATATTTCTACTGTACAGCCTGTATATTCTGTGTCCCTCCCCCTAAATCCAATCCTCACAGGAAACTTTAAGCATATTTACGGTTTATAGATATTTCATTCTGTCTGATTCATGAGCCATTTTTGTCATGGAGAGCATAAATAAAGGTCCCCACAAGAATAGCAATACCAGTCAATTTTGACTTAAAATTGGCAACAATTTTATTTCGCTCCTCGTGAGAAAAATGGATCATAAATCATACAAAATTAAGTATTTAGAAACTTTAAAATTGAGCAATACATGGCACACACACACACACACTTGTACATCTATATTTTTGGGGACTTTACATAGACCTAATGATGTTTCTTCTGCACATACTGTATGTTCTGTGTCCCTCCTCCCAAACCCAACCTTTACAGGAAGCTTTTAGCATATTTACACTTAATAAAATCTTAATTCTGTTAGATTTATGAGCCGTTTTTGTCATGGAGAGCAAAAAAGAAAATAATGTCCCCACAAGTATAGCAATACCAGTCAATTTTGACCTTGTGGGGACATTTTCCGTGCTCCCCATGAAGAAAAAAAAAAACAGCTCAGTCAGTCTAAATCAGTCAGAATTAAGAATTTAGAAACTGTAAAAATGAGGAATACATGGAACACACACACACTCGTACAGCTATCTTTATGGGGACTTCCAATAGACATGATGTTTCTGCTGGCAGAATGTAGTACAGACTGTATATTCTGTGTCCCTACCCCTAAACTCAATCCTTACTGGAAAATTAGCATATGCAGCTTTTGAATACTTAAATCTGTCTTATTTATGTTGTTTAAAAAATAAATAAACAAAATCTATTTATGGTGAGTTTACATTTTTATTTAATTATTGATTAATTAGTAAAATCCATTTATGGTGTGTTTACAAATTAAATTAATAAATACATAAATAAATAAGTAAATAAATAAATAAAATCTATTTATGGTGTATATACATATTAAATAAATAAATAAATAAATAAATAAATGATATCTATTTATGGTGTGTATATACATATTAAATAAATAAATAAATAAATAAAATATATTTATGGTATATATATATATATATATATATATATATATATATATATATATATATATATATATATATATATATTAAATAAATAAATAAATAAATAAATAAATAAAATCTATTTATAGTGTGTATATACATATTAAATAAATAAATAAATAAATAAAATCTATTTATAGTGTGTATATACATATTAAATAAATAAATAAATAAAATCTATTTATAGTGTGTATATATATATTAAATAAATAAATAAATAATATCTATTTATGGTGTGTGTATATACATATTAAATAAATAAATAAATAAAATCTATTTATAGTGTGTATATATATATTAAATAAATAAATAAATAATATCTATTTATGGTGTGTGTATATACATATTAAATAAATAAATAAATGTTTTAAAATAAAATATATTTAAATAAATATCTTGCTTATTAGCCGTTTTTGTCCTGGAGAGAAAAAAAAATGTCCCCACAAGTATAGCAATACCAGTCCATTTTGACCTTGTGGGGACATGATACTGATGTTTCTAGTGTACAGGCTGTAGATTCTGTGTCCCTCCCCCCAAATCCAACCCTCACAGCACATTACAACATTAGTGTTTTTAGTTTATAGGATGTGTATAAAGCTTATTAAAGTGATCATAAGCTTTGCATAAAGACTAATCGACTAACTATTCTGCTAAATGACAATGTTTTGCAGTGTTTTTTTATTTATGATACTTTTTTCTAAACTGAGGATGTCCCCAGATGTCCTCTGAAGAAGGTTTTGTTTGTCACTGCAGTGTAATTTCGCACACACACACACACACACACACACACACACACACACACTGGAGGAGGGGTGTGTAGCATGAAGATTGGCATGCACTGGGACTTTGTTGAACAATGAACAAAGGCAGACACTTGAAGAAGCTCTCCATCAATCAGCCAAGCTTTACTGTGTGTGTGTGTGTGTGTGTGTGTGTGTGTGTGTGTGTGTGTGTGTGTGTGTGTGTGTGTGTGTGTGTGTGTGTGCACTCATTGCCTTTATCCTGTTAAGAGTTCTGCACTGTTTGGCATGAGCTGACACACTGGAGTAGCCAGAAATAATAGTGTGTGTGTGTGTCTGTGTGTGTGCGTGTGTGTGTGTGTGTGTGTATACACTTGTGTATGTGTATTTGCCTGTTTGTGTGCGCATGTGCATTAGTGTGTTTGTCTGTCTGTCTGTGTAGTAAGTCTGTGTGCGCATGTGTATGAGGGTGTGTGATTGCAAGTGTTTTTGTGTGTGTGTGTGTGTGTGTGTGTGTGTGTGTGTCTGTGTGTGTGTCTGTGTGTGCAAGTGTGTATGTGTGTGTTTTTAAATGTGTTTGTGTATGTGCATGTACACTTGCACGTGTGTGTGTGTGTGTCTGTGTGTGTGCATTTGTAAGAGTGTGTCTGTTTGCAAGTGTGTTTGCGTAATATGTGTGCGTGCATGTGTGTGTGTGTGTGTGTGTGTGTGTGTGTATGTGTGTGTGTGTTTGCAAATGTGTTTGTGTATGTGCAGGTACGCTTGTGTGTGTGTGTGTGTGTGTGTGTGTGTGTGTGTGTGTGTGTGTGTGTGTGTGTGTGCGCGCATGTGTGTATGTCTGTTTGTGCATTTGTAAGTGTGTGTCTGTGTGCAAGTGTGTTTGTGTAATATATGTGTGTGTGTGCATGTGTGTATTTCTGTGTTTGTGTGCAAATGTGTTAGTCCGTGTCTGTGTGTGTGTGTCTTTGTGTGCAAATGTGTGTGTATCTCTGTGTCTCTGTGTGCGAGTGTGTGTTTGTGTATGTATGTGTGTAAGTCTGTATATGCAAGTGTATGCATGCATGCGTGTGTGTGTGTGTGTGTGTGTGTGTGTGTGTGTGTATGTGCGTGTATGTATATGTCTATATGTATGTGTGTATGGATGTGTGTGAGTGTGTGTGCCTGTATGTATGTGTGTGTGTGAGTGTATGTCCATAACACACGGGAGCGTGAAGTGTGTGTGTGTCATCAGTGTGTGTCTCACCATGCGCTCAGAGATCATAAATCTGTCTGCTGGTGTCTGTAAAAGCATTTATAACTCGGGCCACCAGACCACCGTGAGGATGAGAGGAGTGTGTGCGTGTGTGTGTGTGCAGAGGTCAGAATCACACAACATTAAAACACACCGTCTGACCTTCAGCTCATCAGCAGCATCTGGACGTCACACTCATATTCATCACTGCATAACATGCTGTCATTACTGTCCTGTTTCTAGTCCACAGATCGACACACTCTTAAAGGGCACCTGTGATGAAAATCATCTTCTGTAAGCTGTTTGGACAGAAGTGTGTGTAGTATAGTGTTTTTAAAAGTTTTTGACTCTTCTAAAGCATAAAAACAGCATAATATGTGTGCAGATATTTAGAAACATGCTCAGTGAACATTCCTGTTTATCTGAAACACAATACTGAAGTCAGATATTCTGCTGTGAACATGTGCGTAACGTGCTGGAGCGGCTGTCTTTGTTTTGGTCATTTTAACCCGCCCAATGCCAGTTCAGCCAATTATATTAGCACCCCGGGTTGCCAGATGGTGGAAAACAGCGTATTTCATTCATTCAGAAAGGCTCTGAAAGCATGTGTCTGTGACTGAAATGTGACCTCTGGTGGACAGTAGCAGACTCCGAAATGAGAAGCAGATTCAGAGTTCCACATGAGGTTATTAATTAGTAAATAATATAATATTACGAGAGTAAACATTAGGTGAGCAGGTCTTATTGTAACCCCGTGTCCTACAAACACTCTTCGTGACAAGATATGCAGTGATGAGCAATTTGGCTGTAGACGAAACACAACAGAAATGTTCAGAAGCACAGAATAGTGCACTCACTGCATTCCAGCACAATGGTTTATAATCTAATTAATACATATTAACCCTCTTTAACATTATTAAATGTAGATGCGGAATCACTGATATGTGTTTAGTTCTAAAGTTCAATCTCAATCGGTGTACTTTATTGTCCAGATCTGAGGTGAGCTATCTGCTGCTGCTTTCAGGATATGGGAATAAACGTCATGTAAAATGGCGTTCACACTCACATTATTAGCATTTAACACTGAATAAAGCACATGAGCTGTACCTGAGCTGATCATTGCCAGTTTTGATGTTGCGTTTGTTTTGATCTAGGAGTGCAATACCTAGTTCAACCACTGGGTGTCAAGCTTACATCCAGTACTGCACCTTTAAATTTCCTGACGTTAAAATAGGATCCAAATCCCTCCCAGTTTGACGCTCACCGCAACGTGACGTAGGAGTGCGGTTACCCCACCCACCGAATTGATTGACAGCCGCATATTAACATGTTTCCATAGTAATGCTTATAATCATATTAACAAGAAAGGACGTGCGACTGGGATTAAAAGATCTGTTCAGCGCTCTGTGATCATCAATCATCATCAAATATGATCGAGAATGAGTTTCACAACGTTTAAAATGTTTCTAAAACGGCATGCTTGTAATAAATACAGTTTCAAGAGTTCACACTTAGCTTATTATCAATAAAGCGTAATTGGCATTCTGTCCCAGGAGAGAGCCCTGAGCTCGTAATATCCTCGAGCCCGGGGCTCCCTCCCGTTAGAAGGGCGAGAGGGGAGTTCGAGCTCAGGTAGGTCTCGGGAACTCCCCTGCTTGTCGCCGTGTGAGAAGTGTAAACTAGTGTTGTTTTCGGTGATAATTTGGTTTAGTCGATTGGCTATGGTGTGTGTTTTTGGACGGTGGGAGGAAACCGGGGAACCCGGGGTAAAGCCATGCGAATATGGGGAGATCATAAAAACTCCGCACAGAAACGTCAACCGGCCCGATAGGAGGTTGGACCAGCGGTGTTCTTGCTGTGAGGCAACAGTGCTAGCCACTGGGCCACTGTGTCACCCTATCGGAAAAAAGGGTGGGAAGTAGAGGTGGAAGAGGGGGAAACTTTGGTTATTTATAATGTCTCCGTAATCTTCTAATAGGGCAGATTACAGAGCTAATGAGGAGCCAGCCGTGTTGATCATAAGCACGTGATCCTATCGAGATTAGTTTATAAATAAACCACACACAATCACTGTAATTCATCACCACAGCCGTGTGTCAGTACAATTCTAAAAGAAGATGCTTGCGGACGTTAAACCAGGTTTACTTTGTACGTTAACATAACGGATGTCCATGCAGCAGTGGATATTGACTTGTATCAAGGCACATTAGCCGTCCAAAAACAGTGCAAAGATAAAAGCGTGCGCTGTGTGTGTCCCCGCTGTGTGTGTGTGTTTGTGTGTGCGTGAACTTTGTAACGACATTGTGTGTGATTCATCGTTGCAGAAAGGCTTGAATTAACTCCACAACATATACATCAAATACTCATAGGGAAAGTTCTTACTGTAGTATTTCTCACTGAGATCTGCTTCCTTCACGTCTGTCGCTGTGCTGTTTATCTGAAGCAGCCGGAGATTGAGGCACACTCTGAAAGGCACGTGGGAATGGTGGGCAGGTAGAGCTAGCATTAAAGGCCACAAAAACAGCTACATGGTGTCCAGAGCAGAAAATCCAATATTCTGAACGCTCTAATAAATAATCTGATGTGTGTTTGAGCTGAAACTTACTGACACATTCTGGAGACACATAAGACTTATCTTAAATCTTAAATAAGGGGTAAAATAGGTGCTCTTTAAATCAAAAAGCATTTACTAGACAAGCAAAAAATATTGTCTTGTCTTCAAAAGGTCAAAATTAAGAGCATTTACTGTAAAATAAAAGACTAAAGAAAAGAAAATAATCAGTTTTTTGCTTTGAAATATTCCGACTCAGTTTTTGTACAAATGTGAATAAAAGCCGATAAATTAGTTTTCCTCAATGATGCCTGGTGTTCATCGCCTTCTTCTCTTTTGGGAGAAGCCTGTGTGTCATTTCTGCTAAAAGAGAAAGTGGATACGGAAAGTATTCAGACCCCTTTACATGTTTCACTCTTTGTTATATTGCATTATATCCATATAGATAGATATGTTATATCATTGTTTTCCTCATTAATGTCCACACAGCACCCCATACTGACAGAAGAACACAGAATTGTTGATCATTTTGCAGATTTATTAAAAGAGAAAAACTCAAATATCACATGGTGCTCAGTATTCAGACCCTTTGCTCAGTAATTAGTAGAAGCCCCCTTTTGATCACTATGCTCACACTATGCCATCTGAATCGTTTCCAGGCACGTTTCCCAGTTCGTTTGACAAGTGTGAGTGCTCTGAATCAGGCCCAGGCGTGGTTTAGTTGGCCGGCCCTGGCCTGGTTGGAAGAGGTGTGCCAGAGCGTAGTTCAGTTGGGCTTTGGTGTGGTACGCTTGCAGTGCAGGACTTTTAAGGGACTGTTTCATATGGATGTATTAATCATTCTTACTGTTTAATGAACGCGAGCTGTCATAGTTTATTAAAGATGCAAACCCCTCGCTGCATGTCAGCTGCACCTTCAGCAAACCTCCCATAACCTGCAGCACGAGGACTTTCATGTACATTTATGAGCGTCAGAAGTGCTGGATTTGTTCAGCAAAAGATTTGTCTGTGTGTGACTGCATCCCAAACGACTAAACCGCTATAACTAAAGCAATGTCCACTGCGCTGAGCGAGAGCGCTTCTCTTCTGTTAAACTGAACTGAGCATCATCGATGATGTAGGCGCGCTCAGGTTCCGAAGGTAAAATGCTGTGTGAGTGCAGGCTGAAGGGGAGAAGGGAGGGAGGACAAGCGTGCTTCGGTGCAGTTCAAGGCAACTGTGCCTAGTGTGAGTACACCCTAATACAGCCGTGAGCCTTTTTAGGAAAGATGCAACGAGTTCTTCACCCCTGGATTTGGAGATCCTCTACCATTACTCCTTGCAGATCTTCTCCAGTTCTGTCAGGTTGGATGGTGAATGTTGCTGGACAGCCATTTGTAGCTCTCTTTAGACATGCTTAATTGGGTTTAAGTCAGGGTTCTGGCTGGGCCATTCAATAGCAGTCATGTAGTTGTTGTGAAACCACTCCTTCGTTATTTTAGCTGTGTGCTTAAGGTCATTGTCTTGCTGGAAGGTAAACCCTCGACCCAGTTTGCGGTCCTGAGCACTCTGGAGAAGGTTTTCCTCTAGGATATCCCTGTACTTGGACACATTCATCTTTCCCTCGACTGCAACCAGTCGTCCTGTCCCTGCAGCTGAGAAACACCCCACAGCATGATGCTGCCTCCACCATGCTTAACTATTGGGACTGTATTAGACAAGTGCCTGCTTTTCTCCACACATACTGCTTAGAATCAAGGCTAAACAGTTCTACCTTAGTCTCATCAGAGCAGAGAATCTTATTTGTCACCATCTTGAAGTCCTTCAGGTGTTTTTTAGGTTTGTCTTGCTCTGAGGAGAGGCTTTCATCAGGCCATTCTGCCATAAAGCTCCAACTGGTGGATGGAGCTGCTGTGATGGTTGACTTTCTACAACTTTCTCCCATCTCTGGAGCTCAGCCACAGTGATCTTTGGGTTCTTCTTTACCTAGGCTCTTCTCCTTTGATAGCTCTTCACTCTGCGAAGGGTTCTGGTCATCCCAAATATCTTCTATTCAAGGATTATGGAGGCCACTATGCTCTTAGGGAGCTTGAGTGCAGCAGAAATGTTTTGTAACCTTGGCCAGATCTGTGCCATGCCACAATTCTGTCTCTGAGCTCTTCAGGCAGTTCCTTTGACCTCACGATTCTCATTTGCTCTGACATTGTGAGCTGTAAGGTCTTATAAAGACAGCGGTGTGGCTTTCCTAATCAAGTCCAATCAATATAATCAGACACAGCTGGACTCAAATGAAGGTGTTGAACCATCTCAAGGATGATCAGAAGAAATGGACAGCACCTTAGGTAAATATATGAGTGTCACAACAAAGGGTCTGAATACTTATGACCATGTGATATTTCAGCTTTTCCTTTTTAATAAATCTGCAAGCATGGGCTGCTGTGTGGACATTGAGGAAAACAATGAGCTTAAATGATTTAGCAAATGACTGCAATATAGCATAGAATGAAAAATTTAAGGGGGTCTGAATACTTTCCGTACCTACGGTATATCGTCATATTTGCCAGTATTAACCCTGAGTGTGTCTCTGTCAGAATATGAGCTGGTGTCCCCGTATGAGGTGGATCCTGAGGGCCGGTATATCTCCCACGCCGTGTCTCATCAGCAGCGCAGTAAACGCTCCACAGACGCCTCCACTGTGCACTTCAGACTGCAGGGATTGGGACGGGACTTCCAGCTGGACCTGCGGCCGTCCTGGGGCTTGATCGCGGACGGGTTCAGTGTGCAGACGCTGGGCAGGAACGGGACCCGGAGCCTGCAGACGCTGGATGGAGAGACGATGTGTTTCTATCAGGGGGAGCTGAGGATGCAGGAACACTCCTCTGTGGCTCTGTCCACATGCGCAGGGATGGTGAGTGAGTGAGGGCACTTACTAGTGTTTAAAATGTTTTGGAAAAGCTGTGAAACTGAACAAAAACAAGCTGTGGATAAAAGATTCTTTTTAAAACAGTTTATTATTATTATTATTATTATTATTATTATTATTATTATTATTATTATTATTATTATTATTATTAATATTATTATCATTATTATTATTATTGTCATTATTATTATTGTTATTATTATTATTATTATTATTATTATTATCATTATTATCATTATTATTATTATTATTATTATTAATATTATCATTATTATCATTATTATTATTATTATTATTATTATTATTACTGTTATTATTATTATTATTATTATTATTATTATTATTATTATTATTATTATTATCATTATTATTATTATTATTATTATTATTATTATTATTATTATTATTATTATTATTGTTGTTGTCGTTGTTGTTGTTGTTGTTATTATTACCATAAATGTACTTAATAATTAAATGAGTAAATACATGGTAATAATTTTTTTTATCATAAATGTATTAAATAAATAATACAATAAATAAATACATGGTAATTTTATTATTATTATTATTACTATTATTATTATTTATTTATTTTTAATTATTATTATTATTATTATTATTATTATTATTATTGTTATTATTATTATTGTTGTTGATGTTGTTGTTGTTGTTGTTGTTGTTGTTGTTGTTGTTATTATTATTATTATTGTTATTACTATTATTATTATTATTGTTGTTATTATTATTATTATTATTATTATTGTTGTTGTTATTATTACCATAAATGTAATTTATAATTAAATAAGTAAATACATGGTAATAATTTTATTATTTTTTATCAAAAATGTATTAAATAAATAAATAAATAATAAATTAAATAAATACATGGTATTATTATCATTATTATCTTTTTTGTTATTTGTATTATCATAAATGTGTTAAATAAATAAATACATGGTAATTTTATTATTATTATTATTTTTATTTTTTATTATTATTAAATAAACAAATTAGCAAATAAAAATAGTAATTTATGTGCAAAAATTATTATTATTATTATTATTATTATTATTATTTTGGTGCTATCATAAATATATTAAATAAATAAATTAATAAATGGCTATTTTTTATTATTATTATTATTATTATTGTAATTATTATTATTATTATTAAATGAACAAATTAGCAAATAAAAATGGACATTTATGTGCAAAAATATTGTTATTATTATTAGGCTATTATTATTATTAAATAAACAAATTACCACATAAATCAGTAACTTATGTGCAATAAAAATAATAATAATAATAATTATTATTGACTGACATAAATATAATTTTATATTATGTAAGCACACTCGCTGTGCAAGCAGGTGCTCATGATGCTTATACTGCTGGAAGTCTTCATTCGCTGCAGTATTGTTTTCATATATCTCGGTTTTCATCATCCACATAACAGAGCAACAACAAAATAATTGCTTAGAATTGGATTCTTCAAAGCCTTGCAAAATAAGTCTGTATAGCTTATCTCTGCATACAATCTTTTAGGCTTCTTATTCCTATTCCCTCTGAAATGTGGAGATACTACTAACCCCAGCAGATTTATAGGATTGTGTTCAAATAGTGGATAATGATGGTGATGAAAATAGACCAGAAAGAATTTATTTTCTCCTCCGAGAGAAGAAGACCCACAACCTCAAGCATTTTTGGCATGAACTGCAGAGCGATAATAACTGTGTCATCGCCAATACACTGAATTATTACTATAGTAAAAACTGCAGCATTCATCAGTCGCTCTCCTCCACATCCCCTCTGTATGTTTTCCCCATGGATTAATGTCCGCTGGGCATCCAGAGGGAGTTTATGTTTTTGGGCTGCAGTTCTCATGACTTTACCCTGACATGAAGAGCCCCGTCCCATCAAATTATGAACAAAACTTATTATTATTTTAATAAATATATACACAGTAATTTATGTACAAATATTAAATAAATAAACAAATAAATAAATAAATAAATAAATAAAAAACATTAATTAATTAATTGTAATTTATGTACAAAAATATAATTTTATTTAAAAAATAAATGGGCATTTATTTATGTACAAAAATAAATTAATAAATTAATTAATAAATAAACAAACAAACAAACAAATAAATAAATAAATTAATAAATAAATTGTAATTTATGTAAAAATCTTAAATAAATAAACAAACAAATAAATAAATAAAAACATTATTAATTAATTGTAATTTATGTATAAAAATATTATTTTATTTAAAAAAATAAATGGTCATTTATTTATGTACAAAAATAAATAAATAAATAAATAAATAAATTGTAATTTATGTAAAAATATTAAATAATTAAGTTGTAATTTATGTACAATAATATTATTTTAATAATTAATTATTTTAATACTTAATGTATAAATTTTAAATGAATAAATATACAAATAAATGGTAATTTATGTACAGAGTTTATAATTATTTTATTATAGAAATATTTTCATAAATATATAAACAGTAATTTTAAATAAATTGTAATTTATGAACAAATATTAAATTAATACATAAAAAATGGTAATTCATGTAAATAATTTATTTATTTCATAAATTTTTTGTAAAAATATTAAATACATAAATAATAGTTTATGTAAAAATTATCATTATTTTAATAAATAAATAAACAAGTAAATTAAATAAAATAAATAAATTGCAACTTTTGTGAAAATGTTAAGTAAATAAATTGTAATTTTTGTCTAAAATTATCATTATTTTAATAAAAATAAAAATAAATAAATAAATAAATTGTAATTTATGTACAAATATATATATATTTTTAAATTATTATTCTTTTTTATTTATTTATTTATTTTGTTAAATATATTATTATTATTATTATTATTATTATTGTTGTTGTTTGTTCATATAACAAAGTAAAAAAACAACAACTTGGTTCATAAATGCATTCTGAAAGTAAGTCTGAATAATTTATCTTCATATTAGTGTTCGCTGTGCCTCCAGAGGGCTTTTGTTATTTGGTCTGCAGTTCTCATGACATGAAGAGCCCCGTCCCATCAAAAGCCCAGCATTCAGATCCTCTTAACCCACTGACTCAATAACCCAGACCAGTTTGGATCAAGAGAGGTTTTACTAGAGAACAAGCCTTCCTTTTATTAACCAAATCCACATTAGGAGAATCCAAACTCAGTGCAAACAAACACATCCTCTTAAAGAGACAGGTCACCCAAAAATAAATGTTACTCTCTATTCACTCTCCCTCAAGTGCCTCCAAACCTTCATTCTGTTTAATTCTTTACTTATTTACTCTGTTTAACACTAAAGAAGATATTTTATTGTCAAGGCCAGCCATTGACTTCCATAGTAGGAAAAATAAATCCAATGGAAGTCAATGGTTACCTGTTTCCAACATTCGTCAAAATATCTTCTTTAGTGTTGAACAGAAGGAAGAAACTCAACATGGTTTGGCTGCTGTGAATGGAGAGTACATTTTAATTCTTGTGTGAAATGACCCTTTAACATTGCAGCGATTGATGCATCTTTCTATTGGGCAGGATCTGCATTCTGCATTTTCTCTCTTTAGTTCATCTTACCGGTTACTCACTGAAGCTAAGCAGGGCTGAGCCTGGTCAGTACCTGAATGGGAGACCATATGGGAAAACTAGGTTGCTGTTGGCCAGCAGGGGGCGCTCAACCTGTGGTCTGTGAGTCCTAATGCCCCAGTAAAGTGAAGGGGACACTATACTGTCAGTGAGCGCCGTCTTTCAGATGAGATGTTAACTCTCAGTGGTTATTAATAATCTCATGACAATTCTGGTAAAGAGTGGGGGTGTAACCCTGGTGTCCTGGCCAAATATCCTTACCCATCATGGCCCCCCCCCCCAATCATCCCCATCCACTGAATTGGCTCTATCACTGTTTCTCCACCCCACTTATAGCTGGTGTGTGGTGAGTGAATGGCGGCGTTGTCCTGTGGCTGCAGTCACATCAGTCCCTCCCCCCCCAATGACTGTGAAGCGCTTTGGGTGTATGATCATACACGATAAATGCACTACATGAATACACACATTACTTAATTATGTGCTGTTTCTGGAGCTCTCTAAAGTAATGTTGGCAGTATAGGCTCATGAGGATGTCCAATATTGGATGTTTGCAGCTTTATTTGTGGCTGAGCTGATGCTCATATCTTTTCTGCTTGTGTGTTTTTGAGGAGTGAGGTTCATTTATGAAGTTGGGATGGAGATTTTTAAGTTTTGCTTGCAATAAATTAAAATCAGACTTGTGATTTATGACCCCAGTTGATGCTTTGCTCCTAAATATAACTTGAATTTCATTTTGATTAGCGTAACACAACAGACTTGTGGAACTTACTTTGACTTTTTGTCTTGACAATCCATTCATTCAATTTCCTTCAGCTTAGTCCCTTATTTATTAGGGATCTCCACTGAGGAATGAACCGCCAACTATTCCAGCATATGTTTTACACTGCAGATGCCCTTTCAGCCACAACCCAGTACTGGGAAACACCCATACACACTCATTCACACACACACTCATACACTACAGCCAATTTAGTCCATCAGTTCCCCTATAGCGCATGTGTTTGGACTGTGGGGGAAACCGGAGCACCCGAAGGAAACCCACACCAACACAGGGAGAACATGCAAACTCCACACAGAAATGACCACTAGCCCAGCTGGGACTCGAACCAACAACCTTCTTGCTGTAAGGCTCCAATGATAACCACTTAGCCATCATGCCGTCCGATGCAATTCCAATGCATGTTATTCCCAGATAACAAGCAATTAAACTAATAACATGCCGGGACTCGAACCAGCGACCTTCTTGCTGTGAGGTGACAGTGTTAACCACTGTGCCACCATGTCACCCTGTCTTGAGAACACAAGACAATATGTTTTACTTGTCCAGAAAATGCTCCTTGATTTAAGAACTTTAGATATTTGCACTAGAAACTAGACAAAACCTTTTGAATGCGTCTATAAAGCATGGTCTGGAGTGCAGTGGTGGCACAGGGTCAAAAGCTGACTTTAGGGCTGACACATGGGTTGTCAATTAGCTGGGTCATTGTAAACGTCAGGCTGGGTTGACGTGAATGTCGTGCCATGAAAACTCTACACTCAAAGACTTTCAGAAGTGCTGCCAGACCACAATAACAGCCTAATTATGAGTGATGTCAGCCATAAATCAAGTCATGAATCTGTATTTGGACACTCAGCCCACATGTAAAACTACTATAGTCCTTTATAGCACATACATGTTGACCCATACTATAGTAAATAGTATAGTTTTTACAATCTTTAGTGAACACTGCAGCATACTGTATTATTATCTCAAGTGATGAACTGTAATAAATACTGTAATATACTACAGTAAACTGGTTTATTGAAGTATATAATCGAACCTATAGTTGTAGAAAACTACTGTATTGGATCATTTGTTTATATTACTATAGTTTTTGTGTTACCATAGCAACTGTAGGATCACCACAACTGATTAATTACTATAGTCGTGTTACTGAAGCAACTGTAGAATCACCACAACTGATTAATTACTATACTTGTTGTTACCATAGCAACCATACAATCACCACAACTGACTAATTATTATAGTTGTGTTGCCATAGCAACTGTAGCATCACCACAACTAATTAATTACTATAGTCGTGTTACCATAGTAACTGTAGAATCACCACAATTTATTAATTACTATAGTTGCTGTTACCATAGCAACGTTACAATCACCACAACTGACTAATTATTATAGTTGTGTTACCATAGCAACTGTAGAATCACTACAACTGATTAATGACTATGGTCATGTTACCATAGCAACTGTAGAATCACCACAACTGATTAATTACTATAGTCGTGTTACCATAGCAACTGTAGAATCACCACAACTGATAAATTACTATATTCGTGTTACCATAGCAACTGTAGAATCACCACAACTGATTAATTACTATAGTTGTGTTGCCATAGCAACTGTAGAATCACCACAACTGATTAATTACTATAGTCATGTTACCATAGCAACTGTAGAATCACCAAAACTGATTAATTACTGTAGTCATGTTACCATAGCAACTGTAGAATCACCAAAACTGATTAATTACTGTAGTCGTGTTACCATAGCAACTGTTGAATCACCAAAACTGATTAATTACTATAGCCATGTTACCATAGCAACTGTAGAATCACCAAAACTGATTAATTACTAAAGATGTGTTACCATAGCAACTGTAGAATCACCACAACTGATGAATTATTATAGCTGTGTTGCCATAGCAACAGTATAATCACCACAACCGATTAATTACTATAGCCGTGTTACCATAGCAACTTTAGAATCACCACAACTGATTAATTACTATAGTTGTGTTACCATAGCAACTGTAGAATCACCACTACATGCTGAACAGTTTCTGAAAGCCTTTCCTACATTCCCGCTGTCGTGTGGTGGAGTTAAATGTGAGTGCTTCTCTGTGCTGACTTTAAAGCTTTAGAGAGAAAAGCACACTGACTGACTGAACTAAACGTTTGTTGTTGGTCGTGTTAAACAGGACTGCTTTAGTTTACTCATAATTAAATCCATTGACAAGTACTCAATCTCCATGACTTGACTTTTTTCCAGGCTGCTTCACAGGTTTTCAGCAAATTTCCCATAATCCTTGTGACTTATTGTTCATCATTAGGCTTTAAAATCAACCCCCAGCAACTCTTCAGATCTCTCATCCAACATATATAATTGTTATCCCTAATAAAACAGCTCCATGTTTCTCTCCACAAGCACTGAACGTGGCTCTGACACACTTAAAGACCAACGTATTTATTTATTTATTTATTTATTTTTAATGAACAGAAATGGAGCATAGCCTGGTTGAGCTGTGAAAACAGAGCAGAAAGAGGCGCCATGAACCACTAACTTGTTGGCAGGAGGATATTGTCAATATACAAGCTTATTACACTGCTATTGAGAATACTTGATTCTGATTGGCCAGTGATGCAATTCCATTTATTCGTTTTCCTTCGGCTTGGAGGTTTCAGAGGTCGGCACAGTGGAATGAACCGCCAACTATTCCAGCATATGTTTTACGCAGCGGATGCCCTTCCAGCTGCAACCCAGTACTGGGAAACACCCATACACACTCATTCTCACACACACACACTTATACACTACGGCCTATAGTGCATGTGTTTGGACTGTGGGGGAAACCGGAGCACCCGGAGGAAACACGGGGAGAACATGCAAACTCCACACAGAAACTGACCCAGCCAAGACTCGAACCAGTCACTTACAGCATATATAAATATGACGTCATTGGTCTCGATTCTTCAGATTTTGTGGGGATAACTTAATATTATTATTATGAGAGTGTATGAACACTGTGTCAAAGTGTAAAGTGTCAGCAGACTCTGAATGTGCAACAGTCAGATGATGTAAGAGGACTTAAAAAACCCTTCGCAAATAGTAAACAGCGTCATATAAACTCGTCCAGCAGCTCGGAGGATTCGGTTTCAGCTTCTAAAAGCAGAAAGGCAAGTCCCAGCCTCTGTCTGATGGAAATAGGCCCAGCGTCAGTCAGGTGCATCTCTGCTCATATCCGCTCCTGTGATTAGAGTTGTTCAGGATCTGCCCATTTCCCTGAGAGCGGGAGCGCAGATGTTATTTCTCTCCCAGGTAGCGTCTCGGCTCGCTTTATGACTGCTATTTGCACCTTGTAGCGCTCGGTGTGTAATTTCATGAGCGGTCTTTGAGGAGGCAGCGCAGACATTTGTTTTTAGTTACGCTGGAGGATGAATGCTCTTGTTACTTTGAGTTTTTGTCTTGTTTCTAGTTTAATTATCTATGGTTTTTAAATCAAAAAGCCTTTTCTTGACAAAAAATAATGAAGCTGAATAGTCTGCCAATGGGGTAAGAGAAATATTCTAATTTCAAAGCGAAAACAAGATTATTGTGCTTACCGTATCGGCTGATTATTGTGCTTGTTTTATAGAAAATACACTCACTGGCCACTTTATTAGGTACACCTAACTAGTAATGGGTTGGACCCTCTTTTTGCCTTCAGAGCTGCTTTAATCCTTCATGGCAGAGATACTAGAAAGTACTGGAAATATTCCTCAGAGATTTTGCTCCATATTGACATGATAGCATCACACAGTTGCTGCAGATTTGTCGGCTGCACATCCATGATGCCAACCACATCCTAAAGGTTCTCTATTGGATTGAGCTCTGGTGACTGTGGAGGCCATTTGAGTACAGTGAACTCATTGTCATGTTCAAGAAACCAGTCTGAGATGATTGGCGCTTTATGACATGGTGCGTTATCCTGCTGGAAGTAGCCATCAGAAGATGGAGACACTGTGCTCATAAAGGGATGGACATGGTCAGCAACAATACTCAGGTAGGCTGTGGCGTTGACACCATGCTCAATTGGTACTAATGAACCCAAAGAAAATCTCCCCCACACCATTACACCACCACCACCAGCCTGAACCGCTGATACAAGGCAGGATGGGTCCATGCTTTCATAGTGTTGAGGCCAAATTGTGAGCCGAGCATCCGAATGTGGCAGCAGAAATGGAGACTCATCAGACCAGGCAACGTTTCTCCAATCTTCTATTGTCCAGTTTTGGTGAGCCTGTGTGAATTGTAGCCTCAGTTTCCTGTTCTTAGCTGACAGGAGCGGCACCCGGTGTGGTCTTCTGCTGCTGTAGCCCATCCGCCTCAAGGTTGGACGTGTTGTGTGTTCAGAGATGCTCTTCTGCAGACCTCGGTTGTAACGAGTGCTTATTTGAGTTACTGTTGCCTTTCTATCAGCTGGAACCAGTCTGGCCATTCTCCTCTGACCTCTGGCATCAACAAGGCATTTGCGCCCACAGAACTGCCGCTCACTGGATATTTCCTCTTTGTCGGACCATTCTCTGTAAACCCTAGAGATGGTTGTGCGTGAAAATCCCAGTAGATCAGCAGTTTCTGAAATAGTCAGAGCAGCCCGTCTGGCACCAACAAACATGCCACGTTCAAAGTCACTTAAATCCCCTTTCTTCCCCATTCTGATGCTCGCTTTGACCTGCAGCAGATCGTCTTGACCATGTCTACATGCCTAAATGCAGTGAGCTGCTGCCATGTGATTGGCTGATTAGAATTGTGTGTTAACGAGCAGTTGGACAGGTGTACCTAATAAAGTGGCCGGTGAGTGTGTGTTAAGATAATGTCTGAGAGTAATAAAAGTCTATGTTTTTCTTGTCTATAAAAATAACTTTTAGATATCTGAAATTACTAAAGGTAAGAAAAGCATTAGTTTTTGCAGTGGAGGCTCTGCTTGACAACAGATATTTGCGCTGGTTTGTTTGTGCTAAACCGTGCGCTAGCAGATGCTAAGTGACGTGTGTGTAAATTGGTTTAAAAGTTAAGATACTCCCCCTGGCAGAGATGAAAAGGTGCAGATTTCCCCTGGATAAATCAACAAGTTTAGGATTTCCTTCAAGATTTCCTCTTTGGCAGTGGGTTTTGACCAAATGTGTCGTTTATATTGTGCCTGATTTGTATTTGACAGAAATATGATTTGTTTATGCATTACATCACGACTCCAGCTCTAACAGCAGCACCGAGTTTAATTCTCTGTCGATATATATCTCGCAGCTTTCAGGAGGGCAGAATTCATCACTTCTTCCAGTGGAGAATGACGAGTTTTAGGTCTGCTTTCTGCAAAAATGCTTTTCTTACTCTAATTTCTAGTCCAAATATCTAAAAGTTCTAAAATCAAGAAGCTTTTCTAGACAAGTACAAAACATCGTGTTGTTTTCAGATCAAAATTAAGTCAGAATTAAAACTAGACTATTTTGCTTTCCCCAATGGCAGATTATTTCTCTTGTTTTAATGGAAAACTCACCTAATTTTAACTCTTTTATTCTGAAAACAAACACAAGATGTTTTGCTTGTCTAGAAAATGCTCCTTAATTCCTGATTTTTTATTTTGAACAAGACTAAAGAAGTCAGAAAAGTAGCTTTTGCATCACAGAGGTGCATTTTGGGACGGGTTGGATCTACCACAGCATTTTTTGTCAGGGTCAATATTGTCCACACCACATTTGTTCATTCAAATCATCAATAATTAATGAAAAATAGTTAGAAAAGCATGTTTTGTAGTGTAGTTAAAGGGATAATGAAGATTTGGTTTTAATGCATCCATCCTGAAAGTTATATATTTTTATTTTGTATTTAAACAAAACTTTCAGAATGGATGCAGTCTTCATTATTTCTCTAACTACACTCCAAATCTTGCTTTTCTAACTATTTTTTATTAATTATTAACGATGTTTGTATGGTTTCTAGTGCTAATATCTAAATCCAAACATTTTCTTGATAAATAAAAGTAGTCTTGTTTTCAGAAATAATGTCAAATTTAATAGAGTTGTTTTTCTGCCGATGAAATAAAGGTACAAAATCTGTCACTGTGGTGGTATTTTTTCAAAGGTAGACTTCTGTGTGGTGGACATTAGTACCTTTAGGGTACACTTTTGTACTTTTAAGATACTGTGAGGTACAGATTTCTGCTTTTTAGGTATTAATATGTACCTTTAAGGACCTGTTAGGAACAAAAATGTACCTTTTGTAAATGTAGCGCCCCAGTGGCAGATTTTGTTTTTGGGAGTGTGTATGTAAATTAATCTCATTATCGCTTTTAAATAAGATTATTTTAGCTACATCGGCAGATTATTTAGCTTGGTTAAAAGAAAACTCACTTATTTTTTGGTGTATTTTCTGCTTGTCTAGAAAATGCTTCTTGGTTTAAGAAATTTGGACTGGAAACAAGACACAGAAATAAGTAAGAAAAGCATTTATTGCAGTGCAGAGGTGTAATTTGCAGGTGGGACGGGTTGTTTTCTTTTCCACACCACTTTTTGCCAGGGTCAATATTGTCCACACTGCTTTTTAAAAATAAGTAATTGAAAGTAACTTTCAGAATGGATGCATTAAATTAAAATCTTCATTGACCCTTTATTTGCACTACAAAAAATATTGTTTCCAGTCCAAATATTAAAAACAAAATCATAAATCAAGAAGCATGTTCTGGACAAGCAGAAAAGGGTGTTTTGTTTTCAGAAATAATGTCAAATTTAAGAGATTTTCTGTTTAAAAAAAAATTATAAATAAGCTAAATGGTCTGCTAATAGGGCGGCACGGTGGCTCAGTGTAGCACTGCACATCCACAGCAAGAAAGTCGCTGGTTCGAGTCCCAGTTGGTGTTTCTGTGTGGAGTTTGCATGTTCTCCCTGTGTTGGCGTTTCCTCTGGGTCCTCCGGTTTCCCCCACAGTCCAAACACATGCGCTATAGGGGAACTGATTAATTAAATTGGCCGTAGTGTATGAGTGTTTGTGTGTGAATGAGTGTGTATGGGTGTTTCCCAGTACTGGGTTGCGGTTGGACAGGCATCAACTGGGTAAAACATATGCTGGAATAGTTGGCGGTTCATTCCGCTGTGGCGACCCTTGATAAATAAGGGACCAAGCCAAAGGATGATTGAATAATGCTAATGGTTTCTCTCTAATTCTTCACTTTAGTCAATTGGTGAAGTTTGTTCCTCTCCGCTGTCTCCACTATCTTGCATGGTTCGGGATCTATAGAGCTGCGCATCGATGGATTTGCTCTTCAGTGTTTGGACTCTCAGTAGTGATTATTAAACTACACTGAACTGAGCTAAACTGAACTGAACTTAAACACTAAACTGAACTGACACTGTTTACATTCACTATGATCTTCTATGTGAAGCTGCTTTGACACAATCCACATTGTACACTATCAGAAATAAAGGTACGTAAGCTGTCACAAGGGTGGTACCTTTTGAAAAGGTCCATATTATTACCTCAATGGTACAAATTAGTATCTAAAAAGTACAAAAGTGTTCCTTACAAAATTTTAAGGTGCTAATATGTACTTTTGAGGTACCAATATCAACCCTTCAAGTACAAATGTGTACCTTTCCAGAAGGTACCACCCCAGTGCAGCGCGCGTACCTTTATTTCTGAGAGTATACGCGCTATACAAATGAAGGTGGATGGAATTGAATTGAATTGGGTGAGCAAAATAATACCGTTTTCACTTTTAGACTGATTTAGCTGATTATTTTGCTTGTTTTAAACTAAAACGTGCTCCATTTTGTTGTTTTCTGGCTGTCTGTACAAGAATTGTAAGATATTTGGACTAAAAACGAAATCTCTAAGTAGGAAAAGCATTGTTGCGTTGAGACCACAGGCATTTCACCAGTGCAGAAATGCTCTCGCTAACTGTTACTGATGTCACAGAGGACGAACACTATGCATAATATAGTAAAGCCAGCATGTGGATTCAATCAAATGGAAAACAGGACACAGGTCACTGCCAGGCCGCTCACTGTCTGTCTGAATCATGTCACGGAGATCCGTCCCGTCCTCCTCAACTCACTACAGCCCATAATTACACTCCTGCGGGATTATTATTGACTAAACTTTGGATGGAGAGGAATGACTGACTGGCAGACGCGCAGTAAGCGTGTAAACGGCATGAAAGCGCAGTCACCAGAAATTGACTTGATTTAAGAAGATGTAGGCTAGAAACAAGTCAAATTACTTGCCAGAGCATTAAAGAGATAGTTCACCCAAACATGACGATCCTGCCATCATTTACACTAGCTGGAGCAGTTCACTAGTAACTTACTGTACATCAATTACAGCAAAAACACTATTTAGCACCATGTATATTGCTGATATACAGCGGGGGAAATAAGTCTTGAACATGTCATGTTTTGTCCTGGGAATAATGTTTCTGAAGGAGCTGTTGACGTGGAATTGAAGCAGATTTTGGTAAAAACCCAAACAATACAAACATAAAAACAAAAGAAAGCAAAGAAAAATGAGTTATGTGTAATGAGAATGGAGTGAAACAAGGAGAAACTACTGAAATGTCTTTAATACTTTATATGAGAGTCTGTTTTGGTGCTGGCAGCTTAAAGATGCCTCTCATATGGAGAATGAAGCCTCATGCATTGCTCAGGGGTGAGTTCCTCACAGACTTCAACAGAGTGTCAAAATCCTGATTGTTCTGTGGGTCTCGTCTATCAAATCTGAGCTTTATTTAGTATTCTCTATTGGATTCGGTTCAGGTGATTGGCTGGGCCATTCTACAGCTTGGTTTTCTTTCTCTGAAAGCATCTGAGAGTCTCCTTGGCTGTGTTTTGGATCATTGTCCTGCTGAAATGTCCACCCTGGTTTCATCTTCATCCTCCTGCTAATGTAGATGTTGGACTGAAGCAGCTGATGTTCATTTACACTGAGGAAAGGCAGAGGAGTGCTGAAGAACTACTGAGAGATTTCAGCTGCTGTCTGGGCGTTCACTGATGAACTACACCTCCCTTCATGCGTTCAGTACTTTTTCCCTGCGTCATTTGATTTTATCATACATAACTTCATTTGTAAACTAATTAGATTTGTTTTCTTTGCATGTAAGGATTTCTCTGGTTGTTTCCAACATCCGGTGAAAATGTCAAGTCACCAGATTCTTTAGAGATGTGTTTTCTGAGACAAATGGTGTCATGTTTAGTACTTATTTTCCCCGCTGTATGTATTTACAGTATTGTAATGCTTTCAAATATACAGTAATGTTCACAATGCAACTTTAAGATACAGTAACATACTGTCTTACAGTAAACTACAGTTCATATTACAGTTAAATACTGTCATTCACAAACATTATGTACTCAACCTTTACTTGTTTTCAATCTTTTATTAGCTTCTTTCTTCTGTTGAACTCAAATGAAGATATTTTGAAAAATGTTGGAAGCCTGTAACCATTGACTTCCATAGTATTTGCTTTTCTTACTATGGAAGATAATGGATGCTAACAACCAGCATTCTTCAAAACATCTTCTTTTGTGTTCAACAGAAGAATCACAAACACAAAAAAAGTACATGCTTAAAGTTTTTGTCTTGTTTCTAGTCCAAATATCAAACAATTCTTAAATCAAGACGCGTTTTAGACAAGCAAAGAATATAGTCTTGTTTTCAGAAACAATGATGTGAGTTTTTGCTTAAAACAAGCTAAATAATCCACCAATGGGGGAAGCAAATTAATCTTGTATTTGCTTTGAAATAAGATTATTTATCTTCCTCCATTAGCAGATTATTTAGCTCAGTTGTTGTAATGAAAAAGTCATTTATATTTGACATTATTTCTAAAAATAAGACAATATTTAATAAAGCTTCTTGAGTTTTTAGATATTTGGACTAGAATCCAGACAAAAGCTCTAAGCAATGACGGCTGGCCTTCATCCTGGTCGGGTCTCTTCTGTTGACTGAAGCCTGTGATCTGCTGACAGAGAGCTGCGTGTTTCATCAGGATCGCTGCTCTGACACCAAAACAGCTGGGTCATTTTGCTCTTTGAAGTCTTCGGCGTCCAATAAAGGATCAAATGCTGACTGTGGGACCTTTGCTTTGGGGGTGAGATGAGATGAAGCCCCGGGTTGGGGTTGGGGGGTGGTGTTAGTAACAGTACGGAGACTATACCAAAGTTGGTGACCGGGGGGTGTTACAGACTGTACCGAAAAGCTGAGGACCAGGTGGGGGTGGAGTTTTCAGGGAGAAATAACAAAACGGGAGGGTGGTGGGAGATGGGTCTGAAATACAGGAGACTCCTGGGAAAAACAAGAGTGTTGGCAGGTATGACTTTTAGTCATTTAAGGAGGGGCTATAAATCATTTAGGGCGGAGCTATCAGGCCTTTAGGGAGGGATTATTGGTCGTTTAGGGAGGGGTTATCAGTGCTTTAGGGCAGAGCTATCAATGCTTTAGGGTGAAGCTATCAGTACTTTAGGACAGAGCTGTCAGTACTTTTGGGTGGAGTTTTCAGTACTTTAGAAAGGGGCTATCAGTACTTTAGGGCGGAGCTATCAGTACTTTAGGGCGGAGCTATCAGTACTTTAGGGCGGAGCTATCAATGCTTTAGGGTGAAGCTATCAGTACTTTAAGACAGAGCTGTCAGTACTTTTGGGTGGAGTTTTCAGTACATTAGAAAGGGGCTATCAGTACTTTAGGGTCGGAGCTATCAGTACTTTAGGGCGGAGCTATCAATGCTTTAGGGTGAAGCTATCAGTACTTTAGGACAGAGCTGTCAGTACTTTTGGGTGGAGTTTTCAGTACTTTAGAATGGGGCTATCAATACTTTAGGGTGGAGCTATCAGTCCTGTAGGGAGGGGCTATCATTAATTTAGGGAGGGGTTTCAGTCATTTAATGTATATAATTTTTTCCTTCTTTTTTGTCCACGGCTGATCACGTGTCTGAATGGCTGAATCAAGTGTCCAAAATAAGTTATGCAGAATAATGCATGCATTTAATTTATACAGAAAGCTGTATTTAAAAGTGGAGAAAAGGTGAATCGATCTCAGTATTACCCTTATAGTCTGTGACTGGCAGCTCTCACTGGCTGATATGCTTATTGATTTAAGAATATTTAGATATTTACACTAAAAACAAGACAAAAAAGTCTCAGCAAGAACCTTTTTTGTGCATTGTAAGTAGGGCCTGAGAGAGTGAGAGAGACAGCCATCAAAACCATGCAAATGTGTGAGTATTGGCTTCCTTTTCGATTGTTCACTGTAAGTGTACAGTGTGTGTGGTGTGTTAATTACGATGGCTAATCATCACAGCACATGGTGGACGGCTCCAGCACCAGGCGAGTGTTGTTTGAAGAGCGGCGTGTTGCAGTCTGTCAGCAGATACTCTCAAGCAGATGATAATTACCTGATGAGACGTGGATGTTCTGCACACGCTGGGATCCTGGATTGGGGATGTTTAATCTGGCGAGGCTGAAATGTGGACTACACCGCACAATGCTTTTCTTACTTAGAGTTTTTGTCTTTTTCTAGTCTAAATATCTACAAATTCTTAAACCAAGAAGCATTTTCTAGACATTATTATTATATATTTATTATTATTATTGTCTTGTTTTTAGAAATAAGTCAGTTTTTGCTTAAAACAAGCACAATAATCTGCCAATGGGATAAGTAAACTTACGGTATTCTAAAGTGAAAACAAGAACAAGGTTGTTTTTACCCCATTGGCAGATTATTTAGCTTCTTTTAAGCAAAATCTGACTTATTTTTGACTTTTTTTCATCTGTAAACAAGAAAATAACTTCACACGACGTAATGAAAAGGGAGCAATGCATCAAAATGATCAACATCAGGCAGTCTGCAAAGAAACTTGCACCAGTGGACTGTTCAGCACGACAACGAGCCAAAACACACAGCAAAAGTGCTGAAGAAATGTTAGCAGACAAAAACATTAACATTTTGCAGTGGCCTAGCCAGAGTCCTGACTTAAACCCTATTGAGAATCTGTGGCATGAGCTAGAGATCAGGGTGATGGCAAGTAAACACTTCAACATGAAAGAGTTGCTAATGATGAATAGGCAAAAAAATACCAGAGGAGCCATGCACAAAGCTGGTCAGCAATTATAGCAAGCTGTAATAGCCAATAAAGGCTTTTCTATTGATTATTGAGAAGTATATGAATAATTTTGGACAACTTTTTGTTGAATTGTAAATAAAAGCTGATAATATATATATATTTTTTTCACAACGATGCCTCTTGTACATCATATTATCTTTAGGGAGAAGCCAGTGTGTCATTTCTAGTAAAAAACAAACATTAAAAAAAACTGCTGGTTAAATGAAAGTAATTTTAGGTCAGAATTTCCCGGGGGTATATATAAATCTGTTCATATATGTAAATATTGATTGGAAAAAGATATAAGTGACAATGTTTGCAATGTTTTCAAATATATATTGATTATATATGACATTTTATATATGCAAAATCCAAATATGAATTTGCATACGTCAGATTTCCATGTGTGTGTGTGTGTGTGTGAGTGTGTGTGTGTGTGTGTGTGTGCGTTTTCAGAGTTACCTTAATGTAAGCGTTCTTGAATATCAATGACTGAAAAAGTGTGAACACATAAACAGCTGCTTAATTGTCAGAAATGGCTCTCGCAGTTATTAATAATCGACCTCACACACACACACACACACACACTAGACCAGTTCAGCATGTGTTTTATTGTGTCTGCCATTGCCTTGCAGTGAACTTAATGATAATCAGACACACATTGACTTCAAACAGGCTCTCAGAGGAGCGTTTGTGTTTGTTTGGAGAGGAGCTGATCCTCTGAGGGTAATTACGAGAGCGCGGCGCACAAATGAGTTCTCGCTGTGACCTGACGTGACGTTCGGATCAAGGGTTAGTTCACCCAAAAATGAATGTTTACTCACTATTTACTCTCCCTCAAGTGGTTTCAAATGTTTATCGGTTTCTTTATAATGTTAAACACTACAGATTATCTTTTGGAGAAACTTGTACACATGCTTTTCTTACTTAAATATCTAAAAACTCTCAAATAAGAAGCATTTTCTAGACAAGCAAAAGATGCTGTCTTGTTTTAAGAAATAATAAGTCAAAATTAAGTGGGTTTCTCCTTGAAATAAGCCAAATAATCTGCCAGTGGGGTAAGGGAAATGATCTAGTTTTTCATTTTGACGTGCGATTACTTAGCTTATTCCATTGGCAGATTATTTTAAAGCTATAATAGCCTTGATGACAGCACAGCCCTTCAAAAGAAGTGTAATTTGGGCCGTTTATGTCTTAAACCGAGCTCAGATGTCATCTCCACTGCTTCTTGAACAGGAATCACGTTTTGGGAAATCAGACTCCAGTGGGTCTTTAATCCAGATGGGCTTTGCTTTGTAGAGTCCACAGGAAAGTGTCTTGAGAGCATTAGTAAAGTGTCTGTTTTATGTCCTGCAGCACATTAATGCTATGACAGTGCTTGCAAAACACTGTTCTGCTGTTCCTCAGTCAATCTCCGACACTAGATATTAAACGTCTGCAGTCAATTTAGACTGCTGAATCTGCAGACTCCACACTGTAAAAGGCTTCAGTTGACTTACAGTTGAAAGTGAGTAAACCGGGCGGCACGGTGGCTCAGTGTTTAGCACTGTGGTCTCACAGGAAAAAGGTCACTGGTTTGAGTCCCGGCTGAGCAGGGGTCATTTCTGTGTGGAGTTTGCATGTTCTCCCCGAGTTGGCGTGGGTTTCCTCTGGGTGCTCCGGTTTCCCCTACAGTCCAAACACATGCGCTATAGGGGAACTGATGTCAATTTTGATTTTCTTATAATCTGATCAAGTCAAATATTATCTATTAACATTAATTAATGATTAAATACATGCTTGGGGTCTGGCAGTAGCCATACACTGCAAAAAAAATGTTTTTCTTAGAGTTTTAGTCTTGTTTCTGGTCCAAATACCTAAACATTCATGAATCAAGAAGCATTTTCTAGACAAACAAAAAATGAAGTCTTATTTTTAGAAATATTGAGTCAAAATCAAGTGTTTTTTTGCAGTAAAAGTTTTTTATAATCTGCCAGTGTGGGAATAATCCCATTTCCTAGCAAAAACAAGATTATTCTGGATGTTTGATGGAAAAACTCACTTAATTTTGACTCATTATTGCTGTAAACAAGACTAAAGCTTTTACACGCCTGGAAAATGCTTCTTGATTTAAGAAGATTCAGATATTTAGACAAACAGGACAAAAACTTTAAGTAAAAAACCCATTTTTGCAGTGTATAAAGCATGAAGAGTTTCTGGACGGGATTTCTGCATCACTGACCAGTGTTTTTTTCCATCTAGTCAGGTTTGATCAGGACTCGGGATGCAGATTACTTTCTGAAGCCGCTGCATCCACATCAGGCGCTATTGGAGAACTTTTCAGCTCCGTCACCGGACCACCAGCCCCACATTCTCTACAAGAGACCCGCACCGACAAACGCACACAGAACCCGGAGATCATCTGAACCAAAGCCTGGAGATTCTGCAGTCCTGTATGGATGGAGAACCAGCAGACGAGATGAGAAAAACACACACACGCAGATCAGTCCAGAGGAGATGCAGAAAACAGCACACAAAGATAACACACGCCGGAGACAGCACTACTGCGGGAGACGCAAGAAATGTATGTACACAAATGCTTTCCTTACTTGGAGCTTTTGTCTTGTTTCTAGTCCAAAGATCGAACAATTCTTAAAGGGTAGCTATGATGAAAGCTTTTGGAAGCTGTTTGGACAGAATTGTGTGTAGGTATAGTGTCCTGACCTTAGGATCCAAATCCCTCCCATATTGAGGCCCCACCGCAACGTGATGTAGGAGTGTGGTTTCCCCGCCCACCGAATTGATTGACAGCAACATATTAACATGTCTGCGTATAATCATACCAACAAGACAGGACTTTTGTTAAGCGACTAGGATTGAAAGATCTGTTCAGCTCTCTGTGATCAGCTGCAGCTCAAGAATGAGTTTAACAAGTTTAAAACGTTTCTAAAACAGTAAATGTTTGTAATAAATACAGTAAAATTGCTGTAATTCATCACCACTGCCGCATAGTGTCAGTGCAACTCTAAAAGAAGACCCTTCAATCCTGATTTGTGGACGTTAAATCAGGTTTATTTTGTATGTTCGCAAAACGAATGTGTATCCTGCCACATTTGCCTTGAAAAAACAGTGCAAAGTTAAATGTGCTGTGTGTGTGTGTGTGTGTGTCCCTGCTGTGTGTGTGAACTTTGTAACGACATTGTGTGTGATTCATCGTTGCAGAAAGGCTTGAATTAACTCCACAACAAATACATCAAATACACACTCATTTACACTAGCAACCGGAGCACCCAGAGGAAACCCACGCCAACACGGGGAGAACATGCAAACTCCACACAGAAACACCAACTGACCCAGCTGAGGCTCGAACCAGTGACCTTCTTGCTGTGAGGCGTATGTGCTACCCACTGAGCCACCGTGACGCCCACAAGTAAAACTTGTTGTGTTGTTTTTTTCAAAAATGATGAGTCAAAACGAAGCGAGTGAATCTTGAAATAAGGAAAAACTCACTTCATTTTGACATTATTTCTAAAACTAGACTATATATATTTTTTTTACGTTAGCAGAAAATGTAGACGTTAGTAAAGGCTTTTGATTATTTTCACCTACATTTTTAGTGCCTTGGGCTGATTTTTAAAAAAATTTTATACATAAAGAATCTACAAAAACCCAGACACATTCAAGAGTTCACACTGAGATGATGATTGATTATAAGCAAGTTTGGCATGCTGTCCAAAAGGTCCTTGAGCCCTGGGCTCCCTCCCATTTGCAGGGCAAGAGGGGAGCTTTGAGCTCAGGTAGATCTCAACAACTCCCCCCTTGATAAGAGTTGATGACTAAAATGAATGCTATGAAGAGATATGCTGCAGGACGAGAGTTTGACTGATCAATTCACTTGTTGTGCATGTTTTTGGAATGAGGGCAGAAACCGGGGGAAAACCCACGCGAGCATGAGAAGAACATGCAAACTACGCACAGAAACGACCGCCGGCCTGTTAAAGGACTAGAACCGGTGACGTTCTTGCTGTGAGGTAACAGTGCTAACCACTGGGCCACCGTGCCGCCCTATGAAGAGAAAGGTGGAGGAGTATGGGGTGGAAGGGGGGATTCTTTAAATCGAAGACGACTGTAGTGAGAATCCCTGGCTCTATATAGTGTGTTATGTCTGGCCTGATTGGTGGATCATACATAGCTAATGCAGAACCAGCCGTGTTCAATCATAATCACGTGATCCTCTCGAAATTAGTTTATAAATAATCTTCCCTTAATTAATGAAGTTTTTTGGATTTCATCTTTACAATATCACTGGAAGAGTGATGAAATAGTTTAGCCAGATCTGCTATAAGATCATGTATTCCTTCATTTTCTTTCGGCTTAGTCTCTATTTCAGCGGTCGCCACGCTGAACCGCCAACTTACCCAGCATATGTTTTACAGAGCGGATGCCCTCTCCAGCCACAACCCAGTACCGGGAAACACCCATACACACTCATTCACACACACACACATACACTACAGCCAATTTAGTTCATCAATTCTCCTGTAGCGCATGTGTTTAAACTGTGGGGACACTGTGGGGTGTGGAGCACCCAGAGGAAAATACACACCATCACGGGGAGAACATGCAAACTCCACACAGAAATGCCAACTGAGACTCGAACCAGCGACCTTCTTGCTGTGAGGCCACAGTGCTACCCTAGATGAACCTCTAGAAAGTCAAATTTTTTCCAAAGAGGACATCACGGATCCACTTTGTTGGAGTTGGAGGTTTCTGATCTTTCCACCTGAGCAATATTAGTCGTTTGGCCAGGAGTAATCAGATTGTTTCTTTGTAAGATTATATGGCATGGGAGAAATCCCAAAAATGGCAATCAATGGGGGAAGGGAGATAGTTGTACCCAAAGAAAATGCTTCTTGATTCAGGCATTGTTCAATATTTGGAAATCTCTAAGTAAGAACACATTATTAGCTGTGTATTAGCTGTTTGTTATAAAGTCAGCTGTTCTGGAGTCAGCTTGTACATGTTTTCATGACATCATCTCACCTGTGTCATGTTTGGTCAGAAAGAAATTATCTTCACCTTCTCTAAACACCCATCACGTCCTCACACTGCGCTTGAACCCTGGGTAATATTGTACACACCGAGTAACCAAATCTGATGTGAGGTCACAGCTAATACAGTTTGACACACATGGCCTGCATTAATATCTCCTATGAACTTGAGTTTTCCAGAACTCTTTTTTTGGGGAAACACTGTTGACCCGGTGTTGATATTGTCTTGGTCCTGTGTTTCAGATATGCCCAAGCCTCCTGAGGAAGACATCTATATTTTTCCGGATGAGTATAAGTCTGTACCCAGAGGGAAGCGAGATGTCGTTTTTAACCCTGACACGCAGCCGAGTCTGAATGTGGAGACGCTGGTGGTGGTCGACCGCAAGATGATGGATAATCACGGCCATGAAAATATAACCACGTATGTGCTGACTGTTCTGAACATGGTAAGTCACTGAGCCGCTTACCTGCTCATCCATCTGTCCATATATAGATATTCTATACACTATGCATCCATCAATTAATCCTTCCATTCATCCATCTCTCTGTCCAACCATGCATCCATCTATGCACAAATGCATCTATCTATCTATCTATCTATCTATCTATCTATCTATCTATCTATCTATCTATCTATCTATCTATCTATCTATCTATCTATCTATCTATCTATCTATCTATCTATCTATCCATCCATCCATCTATCTATCATCCTTCCATTTGTTCTTCATTGCATCCATTTCTCTATCTTTCAAGCCATGCATCAGTCCTTCTATCCAACCATTCATCCATCCATCCATTTACCCTTCCATACATCCATCTCTATCCATCAAACTATGCATCAGTACTTCCATCCATCTATCCATCCTTCCATTCACTATCCAACCATGCATCAGTCTTTCCATCCATCCATGCATCCAATTTTTTTATCCATCCAATTATCTATCCATCTATCCATACATCCATCCATCCACGCATTCATCCATCTATGTATCTGTCTATTTGTCCATCCATCTGTTCATCCATTATCCATCCATTTATCCTCCATTGCATCCATCTCTCTATGCATAAAACTATGAATTAGTCTTTCCATCCATCCATCCATCCATCTATCCATCCATTCAACTGTCCAACCATGCATCAGTCTTTCCATCCATCCATACATGCATTCAATTTATTCATCCATCTATACATCATCTATCCATCCATCCATCCATCCATCCACTAATGTATCTAAATATCTATCTGTCCATCTGTACATGCATCCATCCACGCATTCTTTATCTATGCATCAATTCATCCACTAATGTATCTATCTATCTGTCCATCCATCCATGCCTCCATCATCCAACCATTTATCCTCAATTGCATCTATCTCTCTGACTATTAAGCCATGCATCAGTCCTTTCATCCAAACGTTCATCCTTCATCCATCCATGCATCCATCAATGTATCCTCCCATGCATCCATCTCCATCTATCCAATCATACATCCATCCACTAATGTATCTAACTATCTTTGTCCATGCATACATACATGCAATCGTCCATCCACCATCTATCCATTTACCCTTCCATGCATCCATCTCTCTATCTATCAAACTATGCAAGTTCTTCCATCCATCCTTCCATCTATGCATTCAATTTATCCATCCATCCAACTATCCATTCAGCCATCCAACCACACATCAGTCTTTCCATCCATCTGCTAATGTATCCATCCATGCATCCATCTACTGTATCTATGCATACATCCAACCATCCATCCATCCAACTATTCAACCACACATCAGTCTTTCCATCCATCCGCTAATATATCCATCCATGCATCCATCTGCTGTATCTATGCATTCGTCCATCCATCCATCCATCCATCCATCCATCCATCCATCCATCCATCCATCCATCCAACTATTCAACCACACATCATTCTTTCCATCCATCTGCTAATGTATCCATCCATGCATCCATCTACTGTATCTATGCATACATCCATCCATCCATCCAACTATTCAACCACACATCAGTCTTTCCATCCATCCGCTAATATATCCATCCATGCATCCATCTGCTGTATCTATGCATTCGTCCATCCATCCATCCATCCATCCATCCATCCAACTATTCAACCACACATCATTCTTTCCATCCATCCATTAATCTATGCATTTAATTTATCCATCCATCAGTCCTTTCATGCATCCATCTATGCATCCATCAGTCTATGCATTCGTGCATCCATCCGTCTATTCATCCTTGAAACCACCCATCCATCCATCCATCCATCCATCCATCCATCCATCCATCCATGCATTCATTCATCTACCTATCCTTCCATCCATCCATCAATTAATGCACCCATTCATCATCAATATATTCATCCATCCCTTCTTCAACCCTCAATCCAACCATCCTTCCACATGACATGCTCTGATTGCATTTGACCATGATGTCAAGCCGAGCTCACAGCATGTGTTTTCCCCTTATTGTGTCATATCTGATTGACCAATCAGACTAGTTAATGATTGCTAAAAGTTAAAGTGAGTCTTTTTGTGGGTGAGCACAGTGAAAAATGGATCCACACCAGAATACACCCGTGTAGACTAATGAAAATAGGATTGTGTTACAGAATATCCTTCAAGCGAAGTGTTTGTGAAGGTGTCCAGGTTTACAAAGGATCAGTGAGACGCTGACACCCGAAGCCAGACTGAATGCCTTTTGTGTCAGCGTCAATGAAAACAAAGAAGAGAAAATAGCAGGAATGAAAGACTTTGTTTTGGGCACTCCGTGTTTGTATTTACAGCAACTTAAACCTTCTCAGAATCTTTATCTTCAGCTCTGTTTCAAAGGCCAGTTAAAGGTGGGATTAGGGATTCCTGTAAACACGTGTGGTATTTCTCCAGAGACATGAGGCCACACTCTTCTCATTGTATTTCCTCCCAAGAGAAGCTGTTGATTCCTCTGTTCAAGAAATACAAACTGAGTCTGCTTTAGTGGTGGGAAGTTTGGATCACGTCATTCAGAGAGATTAACACTTTATTTTCAAAGTAAAACATCATTAAAGTGAGTTGTGTCGATGATTAGCTCAGTTCTGACAAGTTTTAGAAGTTTGTTTATCTGAAACTAACAGTAAGTCTCATTTAAGCTTAATCAATGTGTGCAATCTGATCCGTAAAGACCATTATTTGTTCATCTTCAGAGTTTTTTGGGTTTTAAATCATTCATTCATCATATGAAAGACTAAATGAAACACAAATACTTAGTTAATCTCCATCATATGGGTGAAGTTTAAAAAAAACTGAGCAAAAACATATTACCACTTGCAGTATTATCGAAAAGAACCATCATGGCAGAAATTCAAACATTTATAATGGAGCTACAGTTTGAGGTTTGAAATGCATCACAGAAAATGCATTATAATAATAAAAGAAGAAGAAGAGAAAGAAGGGGCACAGTGGTTAATACTGTCCCCTTACAGCCATGTTGGCGTGGGTTTCCTCCAGGTGCTCCGGATTCCCCCAAAATCCAAACACATGCAGTATAGGTCAATTGGAACTAAACTGAACATAGTGTATGAGTGTGAATGTGGGAGTGAATGAGTGTTTTCCAGTACTGGGTTGCAGCTGGAAGGGCATCCACTGTGTAAAACATATGCTGGAATAGTTGGTCGTTCATTCCACTGTGGCGACCCCTGATAAATAAGGGACTATGCTGAAGGAAAATGAATTAATGAAAGAAGAAGAAGAAAGATGCACATCTTTCTAAAGAAGATTCGGAATCATCATATGTAAAGAGACGAATGACTCAAAACTGAGGACTCAAGGTGAACGAATCAAACATTTTTCATGCATAGGATCGTCTTCTGTCTTTCACAAGATGAACAAATGTCTTAAACCCAACAGGAACTAATCTTCTCCCACATCTGTGCAATTTGTGCAAATATGAATGAATGAATCACTGCCTGAGGGGACTCATCGATCAAGAGTCACGTTAAAGATTCATTCAAAATGAGCAAATCATTCAAGACTGACCCATCACTATTCTGTCTGACTGTGCATGGTTGCTTATCTCCACAAAGGTCTCGACACTTTTTAAAGATGGCACAATTGGAGGCAACATCAATGTTGTGATTGTCGGGCTAATACTCCTGGATGAAGACCAGGTGAGTTTAAGATGCTTTGCATTTTATTTATTTTAATTTTATCATACGCCTGGCACAATGCATGACGCAAGTGTGTTTTTCCTATGTTCAGCCCCTCACAGATATCATTTTTACATCCTGCAATATGTTGTTTAAATAGCTAATGCATTTGCACCCATTTGTGCATCCATGGGTGTGTTGGTCTGATATGAAGGTGTGTTAATGTGCATTGTTGGTGTGTTGGTTTTTAAGGGAACTAAGGGAAATAAGCCGCATTGATCAAATACAAACTGCTCTGAAGTCAATAGTAATAGTTTGTTGTTGTTGTTGTTGTTTAAAAAACATGTTAATGATAGTTGGGTCCAAACATAAGCGTACATTTTGCTTATTACACATACAGGGATGTGCAGCAGCACACATATATCTTTAAACATGAACATTGAAGCATTAAAATAGTACAGATTATTATTGTCTAGACAAATATTAAACCTGCCACTTTATTCTCCCATACCTTCTTCACCTCCCTGCTGAAAAATCCAGCTTAAACCAGCCTAGGCTGGTTAGCTGGTTTTAGCTGGTTGACCAGCCTGGTTTTAGAGGGGTTTTGCCCATTTCCAGGCTGGTTTCCAGCCATTTCCAGCCTCGTCTTAGCTGGTCAGGCTGGAAAATGACCAGCTAAATCAAGCTAAAACCAGCTTGACCAGCCTGGTTTAAGCTGGACATAGCTGGTTTTGGCTGGGCTCCTAGCCTGGCTAGGCTGGTCAAGCTGGTTTTAGCTGGTCATTTTCCAGCCTGACCAGCTAAGAGCAGGCTGGAAATGGCTGGAAACCAGCTTGGAAATGGCCAAAACCCCTCTAAAACAAGGCTGGTCAACCAGCTAAAACCAGCCAACCAGCCTAGGCTGGTTTAAGCAGTTTTTTTCAGGAGGGCAGGGGGCTTTAGTGAATCCGGATGGTTCTGTGGTCTTTAACCTCGCGCATGAGCAGATCTGTTTCCATGCTAGTGAAGTCTTCTGTTTTTCTCTGTAAAGTTCGTCATTTAAGTGAGTTTTCCTTAAAACAAGCTAAATAATCTGCCAGTGGGGTGAGTGAAATAATATTATTATTATAAAGTGAATATAAGATTATTTTTCTTACCCCATTAGCAGATACTTTAATTTTTAAAAGAATAAAACTTTCTTTATTTTGACATATTATTTCTGAAAACAAGACGATATTTGTTTGTTGGAAAATTGTTCTTGAGTTCAGAATCTGAAGATATTTAGACTATAAACAACACAAAAACTTAGAAAAGCGTTTTTTTTTACCGTCAGTGTAACTCATTAAGAGAATAAGGACGAGCATGCGCTGGGTGCACCAACAGTATTACCTATGTTTAAAATAGCAAGCGTAGATTTAGACATGACCTAAGTGCAGCTTCTCCGCTTTAAACATTGCGCTTATATTAGTGCCCATTGACCATATTGCATTGATAATCAGATGAACATGTGCATATTGATAAACTGATTAAGGAGTAAAGCCCTTGGGAGAGTTATTGACGTCATAGGAGAGCTTTAGATAACACAGCGCTTTAAACAAAATCATGGCTTCAAAAGGTGGATTTTATTGTCCTTGAGAGACTTGTCTCCTCCGTTGTCTTTGAGACGCTCTATCTGAACAGGTCTGGGTTTATGATGACACTTTAATTGGATACACAGCATTCCCCTGGACTTCAGCCAGATGAACGATGTGTCTGTGGGAAAGTGGCCCAGCATACGGATCTCTGTTACTGATACACCTGTGCTAATGTTAATGAAGTCCACGTTAGCCACCGGCTATGGAATGCAGAAAATTACCCTGTTGATTGGAGTAATTAGCGACGGTCACTCAGGATCAGTGATGAGGGGTTAAATAATTTCCCATAGACTCATATACTGATGTGGGGTCAGCAGAGGCAATGAGAAGTTATACACTGCAAAACAATGCCTTTCTTACTTAGAGTTTTTGTCTTGTTTCTTGTTTAAAAATCTAAAAACGCTTAAATCAAGAAGCATTTTCTTGACAAGTTAAAATATTCTCTTGTTTACAGAAATAATCTGTCAAAATTAAATAAGATTTTCTTTAAACAAGCTAAACTGGCCAATGGGGAAGCAATCTTGTTTTCAAGTACCCTGTTGTCAGATTATTTGGCTTGTTTTAAGGAAAAACTCACTTCATTTTTACTCATTATTTCTGAAGAGTTTTTAGACATTTGGACTAGAAACAATACAAAAACTCACGCAATTTTTGCAGTGCAGACACTAATACAGATACATTTACACTGCAAAAAAACATCTTACTTAGAATTTTTGTCTTGTTTCTGGTCCAAAAAAAAAACAGGAAACTGAAATTTTCTTCTCAGACATTTATGCAATCGTGCTTGATCATATTTATCACTTTATTTAGAACGTAAGGGCAAATTATTACCATAAATAATGTATATTACCAACACCACAACATTTTTAGAGACTTTTTATTGTATCCTTGAGATATAGAGTGTTATAAATGTCACACTATTTCCTATATATGTTTTATTCTGGAGAAAAGTCTTATATATTTTTAATTAGTCTTTAATTAAAAGCAGTTTTTAATAAAAAAAAAAATAGGGGCAACATTTTTAGGACGTTTAAAGATTTTTTTCTTCCAATAGTCTACAGAACAAACCACTGTTATACAATAGCCCCTTTCACACTGTGATACCGGTAAACATCCGGAAAATATCCGGAATGACTTTACCGGTAAATTCAAAACAGCGCTGTTCACACAGGCGTGGACGTTACGGGATCTTTCTGGAAAAGACCATTCACACATCCATTCCAAAATACGGGTAAATTCTGATATCATTCAGCAGAAATGAGCTCTAAACGGCTGCGCTTGTATTTGTAAACATTTTACCACATTACAACCTCTGTGGATGGATCAGTGTTGTGAACAAATGTGTTGAAAGCATAGAGAAACACTTTCGCATGTCGAGATGTTCATGATATGTGCGTGTGCTGGCGCTCACCAGCTGCTTTACGGGCACACGCGTCAGAGCTTGAAGGTAAACAAACAACGGCTTATCATAAGCATTTTATCGGTAATTATTAACACTGTTGGCATTAAGAAGGAACATAGAAATGTTATCTGACTAACATCTAGCAACTAAATGTGTCTGGGAAAATATTCACAGGCTTTTATTCTCACAAACCGCGCGGACATGAACGCGTCTGAGTGTTCTGATTGGCTAAAGCAGACGTCTTACGTCAGCACGTTGTAGACGTGAACACGCTCTTTCAAGCAATCTTCCTTCTGCGTTCACACAGCGCAGCATTCCGGCTAATTACCGGTAATGTTGCAACTTCTCATTCCGGAAAATAGCCGGTAATTTTCCGGAAAGGTCTGTATGTGTGAAAGGGGCTAATGACTTGCCTAATTACCCTAACTTTAACCTAGTTAAGCCTTTAAATGTCACTTTAAGCTGAATACTAGTATCTGGAAATATGTCTAGTCAAATATTAATTGCTGTCATCATGACAAAGATAAAATAAATCAGTCTGAATAAGTTCTGTCTGTTAAGCAACTCTTGGGAAATATTTTAAAAGAATTAACATTTTACAGTAAGGTGAATAATTTTGACTTCAGCTGTATATATGGTCATATTGCACAGCCCTAGTCTAGTCCACTTCTCTCGTTCACTCCTGACTTTAGTGAACTCTTTGTCCTTCAGGATGGCCTAGTGATAAACCATCACGCTGACCACACGCTCAACAGTTTCTGTCAATGGCAGTCGGGTTTATCGGGTCGAGAAGGACGCCGCCACGATCACGCCATCCTGCTGACCGGTCTGGACATCTGCTCCTGGAAGAATGAGCCGTGTGACACTCTGGGTGAGAAAAACACATGCAGAATATTGTGAAGTTATGGATCGAACCGTCCACTCTCCCAGCTTTTACCTGCTCATCATATTTTAGATAGATTGCCTTGCTGGAAGGTACAATTGCCAGGCTTAAAGGTGCAAAACACAGTAATTTTCGAAGCTGGAGCAATATTCAACACAAGCTCATTGTGAAAACGTACCCCTGTATATATTTCTGGAGAGTGTGAATTATGTAGCCAGAGGTACGTGAAGCGATACGAGGCGGTATGACACCGCTGATGGCTTCTGTTTGGTTTAGCACTAACAGCTGACCGCTTACCTCCATGTGGAAGGCTTTTCCGCCGTTACCAGTTTGCTCAGTGGCTTGCTCGCTGCGTACATTGGCGGACTTGAGATGCAGAGAAAATTTGAGTGCCACAACAGGGTTTGAGTTTGGTGAAGAACGGTTTCAGAAAGCAGGTAATACAAAAACAGAGGACAAAAAATAAAATAAAGAAGTAAATAGCAGGGTGAGAATGTGGTAAAATCTGAAAACATGGTAAAAATCAGGCGGCCGTGAGGGCTTTTCTGTTTCTGGATTGCTTTTGAAAACAAGCAATCCACAGTTGGGTTTAGAAAAGGGGGGTGATTGGGTTAATCGCTGCTTTTGAAAACACTCGATTGGGTTTGGGGAAGGAGGTGGGCGGGTCAGTCGGTGCTTTTGAAAACACTCGAATGGGTTTGGGGAAGGAGGTGGGCGGGTCAGTCGGTGCTTTTGAAAACACTCGAATGGGTTTGGGGAAGGAGGTGGGCGGGTCAGTCGGTGCTTTTGAAAACACTCGAATGGGTTTGGGGGAGGGGGTGGGCGGGTCAGTCTGTGCTTTTGAAAACACTCGATTGGGTTTAGGGAGGGGGGTGGGTGGGTCAGTCGGTGCTTTTGAAAACACTCGATTGGGTTTAGGGAAGGGGGTGGGCGGGTCAATCGGTGCTTTTGAAAACACTATTGGTTGGGTTTAGGGAAGGGGGTGGGCGGGGTCAATCAGTGCTTTTAAAAACATTGTCGGTTGGGTTTAGGGAAGGGGGTGGGCGGGTCAATCTGTGCTTTTGAAAACACTCGATTGGGTTTAGGGAAGGGGGTGGGCGGGTCAATCTGTGGTTTTGAAAACACTGTCGGTTGGGTTTAGGGAAGGGGGTGGGCCGGTCAATCTGTGCTTTTGAAAACACTCGATTGGGTTTAGGGAAGGGGGTGGGCGGGTCAATCTGTGGTTTTGAAAACACTGTCGGTTGGGTTTAGGGAAGGGGGTGGGCGGGTGAATCTGTGCTTTTGAAAACACTCAATTGGGTTTAGGGAAGGGGGTGGGTGGGTCCATCGGTGCTTTTGAAAACACTCAATTGGGTTGAGGGAAGGGGGTGGGTGGGTCAATCGGTCAGTCAGTCAGTCCACAGCGGGCGTGAATGGCACTCACGAGAGAAATTTAAGATCTGAAAAAGTGTACACAGTGGCCTCTGGTACATTCGCGAAAACAACAACTGCTAATAAACAAACCTCCTGGGATGTATTTGCCGCTCTCCAGAAATGTATATAGGGGTACGTATCAATAGTGAGCCTGGGTTGGCAATACTGCTGTGATGTTGCTGGACATATTTAAAAGCTGATATTCCTATCATATCCAATATATCTGATTTCTAGTAAATTTAAATATAATTAATCCTTTTTTACACAAATGGATGGGTTCATGGCATCTACTAGCATATAGGTTTATATGTACAGTATGTATTATAATGGGCGTCACGGTGGGCAGTGGGTAGCACAATTGCCTCACAGCAAGAAGGTCACTGTTTGGAGCCCAGGCTGGGTCAGTTGGCATTTCTGTGTGGAGTTTGCATGTTCTCCCCGTGTTGGCGTGGATTTCCCCCACAGTCCAAACACATGAGGTACGGGTGAATTGGGTTCATTCCATTGTGGCAACCCCAGATTAATAAAGGGACTAAGCTGACAAGAGAATGAATGAATGAATGAATCATAATTTGAATAAAATATTGAACTTAAAAAAAAAAACATGAATCAGGTGGAGGACTTTCACACACTGCAAAAAATGCCTTTCTTACTTTTTGACTTGTTTCTAGTGCAGATATCTTAAAATTCTTAAATCAAGAAGCATTTTCTGGACAAGCACAAAATATTATCTTTTTTTGAAAAATAATGAGTCAAAATGAATTAAGATTTTAATTAAAACAAGCTAAATAATCTGATAATGGGGTAAGCTAAATAATGTTACTTCAAAGTGATTACAATATTATTTGTCCTCCCCCCTATTATTTCTGAAAACAAGACAAGATGTTTTGCTTGTCCCAAAAATGCTTCTTGATTTAAGACTTTTTGGATATTTGGACTAGAAACAAGACTAAAACTGAAAAGCAGTAGTTCAGTGTGTGCTCTATAAAGAGTTAAAGAGTCAGAAATCATAGGTTTTGTGTGACGTTTAGGATTAATGACCTAATTTGTGCTATTTGTTGGCACTCAGCTGCGGTTAAACTGTTCAATTATTAAAGGTACAGTGAGCGTCTTTTCCTCTAATCAGGTGTTTGTGTTCTCCACCCTGTGCCACATAAAAGAATCTCTGGCTAACCCCATTAGCAAAGCTAGCGCAGGCCACGGTTCAAAGAGAGCAACGTTTGTGGAGAGTCAATGATTAACAGTTGAGCGCAGACACAGACTTACACACCTCAAGGGTCAAGGGGTCAGAGGTCAGGGGAGATTTCAGGGCCGTCAGAGGTCATGTAGGGAAGATTAAAGAGCAGCGCTAAAACTTGTGTTATAGACACGCACACACATACAGTACAGTGCTGCATGTCTGAGACAAAACACTCGGCGTTCATTCATTTATTTTATTTTATTATTTGACTGAATGATCAGGGTAAATGTACAATGTGCTTTCAGAAATACAATCAATTAAGCAAATTTTGAAGGGGTTGTGACATGAGTAGTAGTCAAAATGGTCTACAAAAGCAGATCATAAACAATTATTACAAATCAATGAACCGATCAATTAACAAACAAGTAAATTGTTAAATAGTAAAAATAATGCTAAATCGATAGTAATTGATCTGTTTTGGTGATTCTACAGTTGCCATGGTAACATGACAACTATAGTAATTAATCCATTGTGGTGATTCTACAGTTGCTATGGTAACACAACAACTATAGTAATTGATCTGTTTTGGTGATTCTACAGTTGCCATGGTAACATAACAACTATAGTAATCCATTTTGGTGATTCTACAGTTGCTATGGCAACATGAAAACTATAGTAATTAATCTGTTGTGGTGATTCTACAGTTGCTATGGTAACATTACAACTAAAGCAAGTAATCTGTTGTGGTGAATTTTCAGTTGCTATGGTAGCAAAACTATAGTGATGAATATGTTGTGATAATTTCACAGTTGCTATGGTAACACAACCATTATAGTAATTAATATGTTGTGATAATTCCACAGTTGCTATAGTAACACAACAACTATAGTAATTAATCTGTTGTGGTGATTCTACAGTTGCTATGGTAACACAACAACTATAGTAATTAATATGTTGTCATAATTCCACAGTTGCTATGGTAACATGACAACTATAGTAATAAATCTAATGTGGTGATTATACAGTTGCTATGGTAACACAACAACTATAGTAATTAATATGTTGTCATAATTCCACAGTTGCTATGGAAACACGACAAATATAGTAATTAATCTATTGTGGTGATTCTACAGTTGCTATGGTAACACAACAACTATAGTAATGAATATGTCGTCGTAATTTCACAGTTGCTATGGTAACACGACAACTATGACCTGTCGATTTCTACAACTATAGGGTATATTCTATTACAATATTAAAGTATACTACAGTATTTATTACAGTTTATCAATCCACTATAATTAATATTACGCCATGCTGTAGCATTCATTACCAATAGGTTGTAAATATTGAAATATATAAACAATGTAATACACTTGGCTATAGGATCAAAAAAAGACTATATTATTTACTATATATTACTATAGTATTTTTCATGTGGTAATGTTTTCATTTTAACTAAGAAGAGGATCAACGCTGATATTCGGTCCCTGCTAATTTGTTGAACACTTAAGATGTTTTTATTCTGAAAAAACTAATATCAACTCTATTTTTACTTGAAATTTGCAATAATAATTAATAATTAAATCAAATGTAGGTCCTGTAAAGCAAATAAGATGCTTTATTATTTTCAGAAGACACAAATAAATGCCTGCTGCAGTATATCTGTGTAATACATGCACATATTCAATCACTCAGCCCATACAGTACAGTACAGTATGTGTGGAAAAAGCTGCACATACATTAAATGATTAAATCAAAGCTGAATAAATCACACTCCTGGTCCTTTTGGGGTTTGACTGAGCTCCAACATTCACCAAAACTCCACAGGCTTTGTATTAAAGAGTTAGAAAGTCATCATTTGTCATAAAATACTGCACAGTTGCCTTAGATCTCAGACTCGTGTTGCGACACATATAGAATTGTTCAAAGTCTTTTCCATCTTTTACGTTTCTGCAGTTAATATACTACTCCTAGCTAACATATAATGTGTTTCAGACTTAAACCGGTTGCAGTAAGTCATAAATATGTTCAGATTTCCTGCGACTGGATTTAATCTCTCGCTCTTAAACCAGCGCTGGTCAAACAAATGCAGTCCAAACCTTGATCTGATTATTTCAGTGCATTTCTCTGAGTGTTCACCGCGCTCGCACTTCTGACGAATACAGGTTATAGACACTACTGTGCTGAAGTTTTGGGTTTGGGTCAGTTAATTCTAAAATAAATAAAAATGAAGCCAGTATTGTACAGGTGGTGGTGAAATGTGTCTTTGTTTTTGCTGGCTTTTTTATTAGTTGTATTTGAAAATATTTTGACTTGATTGTTTTAATCCCAGGTTTTGCTCCGATCAGCGGGATGTGCAGTAAATACCGCAGCTGCACCATCAATGAGGACACGGGGCTCGGTCTGGCCTTCACCATCGCCCATGAATCTGGACACAAGTAAGAGTTTAATTTATAAACTAATATGACATCATATAACATTTTTGCATAAAATAACTAAACAAGGTGCCATGTTTAAGACAACACGGTATCAACCCTCATTAAAAATACTATAGTCATTTATAGTAAACACTATAGTGTTTTTGAACCATTCTATAGTAAATTTCTTGAAATAATCTGTTGTGGTGATTCCACTGTTGCTATGGTAACACAACAACTATACTAATTAATCGGTCGTGGCGCTTCCATAGTTGCTATGGTAACATGACAACTATACTAATTAATCCGTTGTGGCGATTGCACAGTTGGTATGGTAACACAACAACTATAGTAATTAATTTGTTGTGGTGATTCCACAGTTGCTATGGTAACACGACGATTATACTAATTAATCTGTCGTGGCAATTCCACAGTTGCTATGGTAACACAACAACTATACTAATTAATCTGTCATGGCGATTCCACAGTTGCTATGGTAACACAACAACTATACTAATTAATCTGTTGTGGCGATTCCACAGTTGCTATGGTAACACGACAACTATACTAATTAATCCGTTGTGGCAATTGCACAGTTGCTATGGTAACAAAACAACTATACTAATTAATCTCTTGTGGCGATTCCACAGTTGCTGTGGTAACACAACAACTAGTAATTTATCTGTTGTAGTGATTCCACAGTTGCCATGGTAACATGACAGCTATAGTAATTAATTTGTTGTGGTGATTCCACAGTTGCTATGGTAACATGACCACTATACTAATTAATCTGTCGTGGCGATTCCACAGTTGCTATGGTAACAAAACAACTATAGTAATTTATCTGTTGTAGTGATTCCACTGTTGCTATGGTAACATGACAGCTATAGTAATTAACCTGTTGTTGTGATTCCACAGTTGCTATGGTAACACAACAACTATAGTAATTAATCTGTTGGAGTGATTCCACAGTTGCTATGGTAACACGACAACTATAGTAATTAATCTGTTGTGGTGATTCTATAGTTGCTATGGGAACACAACGACTATAGTAATATAAACAAATACCCAACTATAGGGTGTATTATACTACTGTACACCAGTTTACTGTAGTAAGTCTAAAGTATACTACAATATGTATTAGTTCTCTATTGTTAATACTGCAGTAGGCTGAGGTATGCATTAAAAAAGTTGTAAATAATATTTACAGTATAATACACTCTACTATAGTATGGTTAATGACTATATTATTTACTATATTATTTTTATGTGGTAATGTTTTAACTTTAAATAAAAGAGCTATGGGGAACAACCTTTTCAGTCACAACAAGTATTCTGAAGCAAAAGACTAATATTGCATTACTGTATTTGCATTAAAGAATTGCTGTAATACCATAAAAACCAAGTATACTTTATATTTAGTCTTTCCTGATGAATGAAAGGCTTGTTTTCCACAGCTTTGGAATGGTCCATGATGGCGAAGGCAATGTGTGTAAGAAATCAGTGGGAAACATTATGTCTCCTACACTGGCCGGACACAATGGTTTATTCTCCTGGTCGTCCTGTAGCCGACAATATCTCAACCGATTCCTGAGGTGAGTGAGGGCTGGGAACACATCCACTTCCAGAATCATGATTTTTGTGCTTTAATCTAATCCGTCCTAATCTGATCAGGGCTCACACAACTGCTAGCCTGATGTTCTAGTCCGGCTACCAAAAGTGAATAATAATAATTTATCTTAATGGGAGGAAAATATAGCCTATTTCAACGCTTTAGCATTCTCTCACAGATTAAGTTATTATGTTGGATGTCATTTTGATGCATCGAGGAGCCACTATGAATATTTTGATGACTGTGACTGAGTGTGGAATCATGGGAGTTGTAGTCTTCATCATCCTACAGGACATTTTAGGCCTCTGTTAATGTTCTGTTATATTGCTGCGTTGTGCAGTCTAACACAAAACTTATTAAAGCCTCACTGCTGTTTCCCTGCTTACTAGAAAACCTTCAGTCATTCATACCTCACAGTATTCATTCATTCATACATTCAGATTTTTATTCATTCATTTATTCATCTCTCCCTTCATCACATTTACCTCCATCATTCATGCGTCTGTTCGTTGCTCCATTCATTCATTCATTCATTCATTCATTCATTCATTCATTCATTCATTCATTCATTCATTCATTCATTCATTCATTTATCCCTTCATTTTTTCACTGCTCCCTCTATTCATTCATTCATTCCTTCATTTATCTCTCTATTCATTGCTTCCTTCATTTATTTACTGCTCCCTCCATTCATTGCTTTATTCATTTACATTCATTCATTCATTAATTGCTCTTCATTTATTCACTGCTTCCTCCATTCATTCATTCAAAGCTTCATTCATTTATTCATCTCTCCATTTATTGCTCTCTTCATATATTCACTGCTTCCTCCATTCATCCCTTCATACATTCTTTAATTCACATTCATTCATTCATTCAAAGCTTCATTCATTCATCCATTCATTCATTGCTCTCTTCATTTATTCACTGCTCCCTCCATTCATCGTTTACTCCATTCATGATTCATTCATTCATTCACATTCATTGATTCATTTGTTCATCTCTTCATTCATTGCTCTTTTCACATATTCACGGCTCCCTCCATTTATCCCATACTACATTCATTCATTCACTTTCTTTCATTCATAGATTTATTCATTTATTCATCCGTCCATTCATTGCTCTCTTCATTTATTCACAGCTCCCTCCATTCATTGCTCCATTCATTCATTCATTCATTCATTCATTCATTCATTCATTCATTCATTCATTCATCACTCCCTTCTGTCATTCATCCATGCCTCCATACATCACTATCTTTATTGATTAATTAATTAATTTATTTATTTATTTATTTATTCATCGCTCCCTCAAGTCATTACTCCCTTCATTCTTTCATTTATTCATTGCTCCCATCATTTATTCACTGCTCCCTTCATTCATTCATTCATTCATTCATTCCTCCATCCATTGCGCTTTTTATTCATTCATTAATTTATTGATTCATTTATTCATTGCTCCCTTCATTCATCACTCTCTTCATTCATTCATTCGTTTATTCATCCATTCATTCATCACTCCCTTCATTCATTCATTTCTCCAATTATTGCTCCCTTCATTCATTCATTTCTCCACTCATTGCTCCCATCATTTATTCACTGCTCTCTCCATTTATCGCTCCCTTCATTCATTCATTCATTCATTCATTCATTCATTCATTCTTCCATCTATTGCGCTTTTTATTCATTCATTAATTTATTGATTAATTTATTAATTGCTCCCTTCATTCATCACTCTCTTCATTCATTCATTCGTTTATTCATCCATTCATTCATCACTCCCTTCATTCATTCATTCATTCATTTCACCAATCATTGCTCCCTTTATTCATTCATTTCTCCACTCAATGCTCCAATCATTTATTCACTGCTCTCTCCATTTATGGCTCCCTTCATTCATTAATTCATTCATTCATTCATTCTTCCATCCATTGCGCTTTTTATTCATTCATTAATTTATTGATTCATTCATTATTTGCTCCCTTCATTCATCACTCTCTTCATTCATTCATTCGTTTATTCATCCATTCATTCATCACTCCCTTCATTCATTCATTCATTCATTCATTTTTCCAATCATTGCTCCCTTTATTCATTCATTCATTCTAGCAAACCAGAAAGTGTGTGATGTCATTATCATGAACACACACATGAACACTCCATCTCACTAGATAAAGCTGCTTGTTTCTCAGCGTTTGAACATACTTCTAAACATGTGGTATTACGTGAATTCATAAATCAGCAAAATACATAACACTGCTCTAGTGGCTTTTGGATATTTTAATGAAGAAAGAAATGACATATTGTGCCCTAAATTTGTATGCTTCCACTTGCTGCACATCACCAGCATGACAGGGGACGTAAAACCAGAATCAGCTCATGTCATTCATAGTATAAACTGTAATGATCTTTAATTGACTTGGAAAGACTCAGTCAGAATCACATGCTCTTCTCATTGGCAGCCTAAAGCAGCGTTCATAAAAACCCAGATCTGAACAGCCGTGGCCTTTACTGAGCATCTCCTGTCCATTAGTCATCCGTGCAGAGAGTCTAGACACCAACCTCATCTTTATAAGTAGGATTTGTTGCGCCATTTTGGTTATCGTACCTAAAAGTGAGCAGGTTTTGGGTTGCGCCTTCTGTCTGAGAGTGCCGTCTGTGCTTGTGAAAGTGGATCAGCGTGACCTGCTGGCGTTAAATTAAGCGATGTGTGAAAAGAAGTGCTCTCTGTGCTGATGAGCTCATACTCTTCTCCAGATTCAGAAGACACAGAAGGGATTCCCTGCGTTCATTAAAGCGCGTCTCCTTCCAGCACTTCTTGTGGAAAGTGGAAAGTGCAAAAGGAAATTCACCATGTTTAGGGTGTGTTTACATTTGTGTTTAGTTGTCTTGGCTCTTTTTATCAGATCATTAAAGTATAGCAATTATTAGTTCATTCATTCATTCATTCATTCATTCATTCATTCATTCATCTCTTTATTAATTTATTAATTCATTCATACCTTTATACATTGCTCCATTCATTCATCACTATGTGCATTCATCGCTCCATTCATTCATCACTATGTGCATTCATCTCTCCATTCATTCATTCATCATTTTTGCTTTCATTCATTGCACCATTTGTTCATTCATTCATTCAATCATTCATCCCACCATTCATTGCTCTATCCCTTCATTCATTCATTTATTCATTGCTCCATTCATTCATTTATGACTCCATTAACCCATTGCCCAATTCATTCATTCATTTGTTTATTCATTCATTCAATCATTCATCCCACCATTCATTGCTCTATCCATTCATTCATTCATTACTCCATTCATTCATTCATACATCACTCCATTAATCCATCGACCAATTCATTCATTCATTTGTTTATTCATTCATCACTACATTCTTTCATTCATTCACTCATTCATTCAATTATTCATCCCTCCATTTGTTCAATACTACCTGCATTCATCATTCCATTCGTTCATTTGTGCATTCATTAATCGCATCATTCATTGATTCAATCATTCATCCCACCATTCATTGCTCTATCCATTCATTCATTCATTTATTCATTGCTCCATTCATTCATTCATTCATACATCACTCTATTAATCCATCGCCCAATTCATTCATTCATTTGTTTATTCATTCATCACTCCATTCATTCATTCATTTACTCATTCATTCAATTATTCATCCCTCCATTTATTTAATACTACCTGCATTCATCATTCCATTCGTTCATTTGTGCATTCATTAATCGCATCATTCATTGATTCAATCATTCATCCCACCATTCATTGCTCTATCCATTCATTCATTCATTTATTCATTGCTCCATTCATTCATTCATTCATACATCACTCTATTAATCCATCGCCCAATTCATTCATTCATTTGTTTATTCATTCATCACTCCATTCATTCATTCATTTACTCATTCATTCAATTATTCATCCCTCCATTTATTTATTACTACCTGCATTCATCATTCCATTCGTTCATTTGTGCATTCATTAATCGCATCATTCATTGATTCAATCATTCATCCCACCATTCATTGCTCTATCCATTCATTCATTTATTCATTCATCACGCCATTACTCCATCGCCCAATTCATTCATTCGTTTATTCATTCATCACTCCATTCATTCATTCATTTATTAATAGCTCCATTCACTTATACGTCGCTCCATTAATTCATTGCTCCATTCATTAATTTGTTCATTCATTCAATTAGCGCTCTATTCATTCATTCACTCATTAATTCAATTATTCATCTCTCCTATCATCCCTACTTGCATACATGACTCCATTCATTCATTCATATGCGTGTTCATTCCTCACACCACTCATTTATCATTCATCCCACTATTCATTGCTCCATTTATTTATTCATTTATTAATCACTCCATTCCTTTATTCATCTCTCAATGCATTCATTCATTTGTTCATTCATTCATCACTCCATTCATTCATTACTTCCTGCATACATCACTCCATTCAATCATTCATTCATTTGTGCATTCATCCATCACACCATTCGTTCATTCATTCATTTAATAATTTATCCTATCATTCATTGCTCCCTTAATTAATTTTTAATGACTTCATTCATTTATTCATCACTCCATTAATTCCTCGCTCAATTCATTCATTCATCACTACCTTCATTCATTCATCACTATCTGCATTCATCGCTCTATTCATTCATTCATTCAGTTGTACATTCATTCATTTATCGCTCGATTTATTCATTCACTTATTCATTCACTCATTCATCCCACCATTCATTGCTTCTTTTATTCATTCATTCATTCATTCGTTGCTGCATTAATTCATAACTCAGTTCATTCATTCATTCATCACTCCCTTCAATTATCACTATCTGCATTCATCGCTCTATTTATTCATTCATTTGTTCATTAATTCATTCATTCATCACTCCCTACGTTCATCACATCATTTGTTCATTCATTCAATAATTCATTCCTCCATTCATCACACCCTTTATTCATTTATTTATTCATCACTCTATTTATTAATTCATTCATTCGTTCATTTATTCATCACTCTCTTCATTCATTCATTTATTTATTCATTCATCACTATTTATTTTTTCATTCATTTGTTTATTTATTCATTACTCCCTTCATTCATTCATTCATTTATTCATCACTCTCTTCATTCATTCATTCATTCATTTATTTATTCATTCATCACTCTATTTATTTTTTCATTCATTTGTTTATTTATTCATTACTCCCTTCATTCATTCATTCATTCATTCATTCATTCATTCATTCATTCATTCATTCATTCATTCATTCATTCATCCCTAGCAAAGTTTTGGTGCTAATTAAGAAGCACTGTTATATTTGTGTGTTGAAAAACTAGACTCTGGCATTGAACCAGCGCTTAAACTGCCAAGGCGTAAGTTAGACTGACAGTGTGTGCACTAAATACAGTGGAGCGACAGCAGCATGAGTGTCATCACCAGAGTCTGCCTGTGAACCACAGCTTTTCCAGGACTATCTGAAGGCGTCAATCTGCTGAATGATCATCCCCCATTTCTCTCTGTCCGCACCCACGACGCCCCAAAAACAGCAGCGCACTGGGGTAAATCCGGCATCTCGTTCTCGCTCAGCTGTCCTCCCATCTGTTTCCCATTGCTCATGAGCAGCTTCACCTACGTCACATCACAAAACCTTCGAGTAGCGAAAGCCTGATCTGCTTTCAGACCTTTCTCCGCTTTTATCACTCATAAAACTAAGCTTGAAAGGCAGTCGTGGTCTGTGTTATAGCTGTCGCTCGCTGTAATCCGCAGAGGAAACTTAAAGAGGTGACAGTGGGAAAACTGAGTGCTGGTGAGGAACTGAATCAGATTCATCTGACGCTGACATTCCTGCCTCTGTGGACCAGATGCTGCTGCGTTGATCCAGATAACTGGAAGCAGGACTTAGTGAACATGAACAGCAGATGATGGGGGTTTCCCTGCGCACTGAGGCATTCTGGGATTGCTGCGTGTAAAGGACTTGCAAGGACATACACAGATACAAGCTGTTTGAATGACTACTCAATCATGCAGCCATAACAAGCAGTCAAGAAAATGAATGAATGAATGAATGAATGAATGGATGGATGGATGGATGAATGAATGAATGAATGAATAGATGGATGGATGGATGGATGGATGGATGGATGGATGGATGGATGGAGCACGAGAAAGAGAACGATGAATGAAGAAATGAATGGTTGAAAGAAAAAAGAAGTAATGAATGAATTAATTAATTAAGGCAGTGATGATTTGAGAGATGTTTGAATAAATGTATGAAAGATTGAATGAATGGAGTGATGAATTAAAGAATAGAACAATAAATGAATGGAGCAATGAATGAATGAATGACAAGGACAATGAATGGAGTGATGAATGAATAAATTAATGACTTAATGAGTAGAGTGATGAATGAAGGAAGGAAAGAAATGAAGAAAGAAATAAATGAATGAGTGATGGAGCGATGAATGAAAGAATGGAACAATAAATTAATGAATGAATGATAAGGACGATAAATGGAAGGATAAAAATGAATGAATGAAGTTAGGAAGTGATGAATGGAGACAAAAATGAATAAATTAATCACTTAAGGAATGGAGTGATGAATGAATAAAGGAAGGATGGAAGAAAGTGATAAATGGATATATGAATGAATGAACAAGTTAATAAATGTATGAATGATTGAACGAGGACAATGAATGGAGGGCTAAATGAATGAATTAATGACTTAAATTAAGTGATGAAGGAAGGAAGGAAGTGGTGATGGTAGACATGATTGAATGAGTGAATGAATGAAGAGAATGATGAATGAAAGAATGGAATAATAAATAAATTAAGCAATGAATGATGAGGACGATGAATGGAGGGATAAATGAATGAATTAATGATTTCATGAATGCAGTGATGAATGAAGGAAGGAAGGAAGGAAGGAAGGAAGGAAGGAAGGAAAGAAAGAAAGAAAGAAAGAAAGAAAGAAAGAAAGAAAGAAAGAAAGAAAGAAAGAAAGAAAGAAAGAAAGAATGGAAAAATAAATGAATGGAGCAATGAATGAATGAAGGAATGATGAGGATGGTGAGTGGAGGGATAAATTAATGAATTAATGACTTCATAAATGGAGTTATGAATGAATGAAGGAAGGAAGGTAGTGATAATGGGAGAATGAATGAATGAATGAATGAAGGATGAATGGATGAATGAATGAATGAATGAATGAATGAATGGAACAATAAATAAATGAAGCAATGAATGTATGACAAGCACAATGAATAGATGGATGAATTAATTAATGGCTTAAAGAATGGAGTGATGAAGAAAGGAAGGAAGGAAGTGATGAATGGAGACATGAATTAATTACTTAATAATTGATTGAAGGGAGTGATGAATGAACGAATGAATGAACGAATGAATGAATGAATGAATGAATTAAAGGAAGCAATGAATGTATTTAGGTTGAGCATCTGGAGTAGTGTATTTTTCTTGATGTGCATATATATATATGTGTGTGTGTGTGTGTGTGTGTGTCTAATAAACTGTCTTCATAGTCTCTATATAAAACACACATCCCACACACACATGCTGACACACATGCGCGCACACACGCACACACACGCACACACACACACACACACACACACACACACACACACACACACACACATTGATACACATATTTTGACACACAAAAAACACACACACACAAACACATGCACGCACACACATTTTGACACATTCACACGCACACACACACACTCGTCATGGAGCCGGCGATCACCCTGGAGCGTCTGTTAAAGCACTCACAGCTCTTTCAGCGTGTGTCTGATGATGTAAAACACACTATTAAACATCGTACGAGTCTTTCTCATGATCCCCGATATCGTTCACCCGCCGAGCCTCGCTGTCGCCCGTATGATAACAGCAGCATTGAATAACCTACGTCATGATAAAGTCCGAGAACAGGGATTGTTGAAAAGAGAGCTCAGTAAGTGCAGCCGAGGGAACGCTGCTGTTGTGTCGCCATGGTGCCCGCAGCCAAAACCAGTGAAGACTTCGAGGACAACACTTAAAGCACACATAAAATCAGAACTAGCCATACTGACTTTGTTAGCTCACATTGCTAGTTTGATGGTAATCAAATTCATCGGTGCATGTCATTAAGATTTAAAAAAGAGTTTGCCCTTGTAAACTTTATCTGAACTGTGAAAATGTCTCTTCCTGTTTGTTTTCAGTTCAATTGTCAGATTAGGTCTGTCTGGGGTATTGGGCGGGGCTAACATACTTAACCACGCCCCTTTCAGCTGTCAGTTCTGACAACAAACAGAAATGGCGAGGGGGAGGAGTCTGTTCGGTTGTAATAACTCTCCACAAACCCTTTTCCCATCTTTCAGAATGACACGGCTACTTTACTACATCCAATCAGCTTGCAGTTGATAAAAACAAGCCACGCCCACTGTTTGCTCACTTAATATTCCATTTCTCCAGGAATTGCTTCACAACATGGACAAAACGGCTGCAGCTTCCAGTTCATGCAGACTTTAATACACAAACACACTTCACTGAACATCTACATCAAGTCGACAGCAGAGATCAGCGTCCCATAATGCAAGTCACAACCGGAAATAAACAGAAAGCACTTGTGAATCAGTACAGTGTGTGTGAATGTGAGAGTGTATGGGTGTTTCCCAGTACTGGGTTGTGGCTGGAAGGGCATCTGCTGTGTAAAAACATATGCTGGAATAGTTGGCGGTTCATTCCGCTGTGGCGACCTCTGATAGATAAGGGAGTAAGCCAAAGGAAAATTAATGAATGAGTGATTTTGACTGTAATGCAATAATGTGCACCGTTTGTAAAGCTTGAATTGAATTGAATTGAATTGAACTGAACTGAACTGAACTGAATTGAACTGAACTGAACTGAACTGAACTGAATTGAATTGAACTGAACTGAACTGAACTGAATTGAATTGGTGCTGTTTTATTTGATCATGTTTGTGTCTCAGCTCTGCTCAGGCCACATGTCTGTCTGATGAACCTACCGCCATACAGGAGTATAAATACCCAGAGAAGCTGCCCGGAGAGCTGTACGACGCAGACACACAGTGCAAGTGGCAGTTCGGAGAGAAAGCGAAACTCTGCACTCTGGACTTCAAGAAGGCAAGTCCAGTTATATGGGGAAAGTTTAGAAGGGAGACATCTGCAGACGCAAGTTATGTTAGTTTGTTTAACCCTTGTGTGTTGTTCAGATTGACTCCCCTTTGGTTATGTTGGTGACTTCCATTGTAACCACATTTTTAGATTCCAATTGTGAACAGATTGTATGTGGTCAGCTTATTTTAATGAACAAAATGTTGCATATTATATCTTAAAAGAAGAGAGACATGCAAAATGTGCAGAGCAGCGGGTCATGAGGTCCAGGATTCAGATTTTGACCACATTTACATGCTAAAATGCATTGGGTGTACAATGTGTGTATTTACATACGGAGAGAGGTCTCTTTCTTTATTTCTAAATAGCTGTTTGCTAAAGCAGTGTTTTTTTCCACAATCTAGCCCATACATCTAAAACTGGAGCTCCCTGTAGAGATATCTGGTGGAGTGCGGAGGTTTCTCCAGTCCTTCACGCTCTGGAGAATCACAAGCTAAATATACTCTGGAGGGACGCCAGTGGGAAGCTGGACTCATGTTGTCCTGATCTCACCTACTGTGCCTCTAGTGTACATGTACAGTTGACTAAATAAGATAAAGTACAGTCTGCTGCTCTGATGCTTCCAGTGGTGTAGTCGGGGCTATACGCACGTATACTCAGTATGCCTACTCTTTTCCACTAGCTGTTTGGGTATTATGAGGATCAATAATTGCGTATACCCACTTGTTTTGCTAATCAGACTTCCCTAATGTACGTGTATTCGCATCCCCTTTAACTGTACACCAAATGTTTTTTTAAGTCTCATCTTAATTTGGTGCGTTGTTGTTTACATTCCCCGGCCCCTGACCACCGCAGCAGCTGTCAGAAAATGTCGTGAGTTTTTCGAAGTCAACTGAATGATGTCTCGCTGAAACGTTCAGGTAAAATTATAAAACAGCATGGGCGGGTTGGGTGGGTAATAGTACACCACCTTTTTTTTTAAGACTACACCACTGGATGCATCCCACTGGCACTGTTATAGATGATGACTTTACAGCACAACTGTTTTAAACGTTGATGAATATTAGAATGACTTCTGAATCTAAATCACAGCTATAAATGACTCTTTACAGTATATTCACATCAAAATCAGTTCTCTTACAGTCTGGGCTGGTGCTTGAATCAGATTGCAGATTTTATTTTATGAATTGCCTAAATAATTAATAGATTATACTTTGCTTAATAATTTATTTTAAAGCCAATTATTCACTTTCAAAGTCAACTAATCACTTTATGGGCTCTATTTTAACGATCTAGGTGTGAAATCTAGAGCGCATGGCGTAAAAGCATTAAGGATGTATCTGAATCCACTTTTGCTATTTAAAGGATGGATAAATCCGCTCTGTGCCCTGGCGCATGGTATAACAGGGTTGTGCTTATTCTCTTAATGAGTTCTGAGTGTGTTTTGAGCATAATGTGCATTGAACCAATCAGAATCTTGTCTCTCATTCCCTTTAAGAGTTAGCTGCGTCGCACCATGGTGCATTTGCTATTTACAATGCGGACTCTGTAAGTGTAAAAACTGAACGCTTCACTAGTGAGAAAACAGTGAAACAGAGCATCTGCAGTGCGAGGATAAAGAACGAGCCTCCTACATTCAGCCTCTTTACTTTCTCTTTACTTTACTTTTACTCTTTACTCCTTTACTTTGGTGGAGTGAGGAAACGGTGGAAACTCACTCCACTGAACACATCCATTAGCCCACATATTTAATTTCCTTTGCAGAATAGTGCACTCACTGCACTCCAACGAAATGGTAAGGTTTATAATCTAATGAATACGCAATAAAACTCTTTAACACTATTAAATGTAGATACTGTCACAGCTCTAATGCTCAGTTTCAAGCGGTTTATTTTATTCTCCAGATCTGAGGTGAGCTATCTGCTGCTGCTTTCTGTAGTTTGGCAATAAATGTCATGTAAAATGCATGTCAATCTGAACTGAAAAAAGCACATGGGCTGTACCTGAGCTGATCATTGTCAGTTTTCTGTTGTTCACCTTTGAGAAATTGAAGCTGTTTCTAACATATACATTTCAGGTGTTGGTTAGGACAAAAACTTATTTTAAAATGGGAAATACACTCCTTCTATCGCATGCCATTGCTTTTATTTAGTACATGACTTATAAATCAGCCTTAAATCAGCCTTTACGCTCGATAGTCAGGCTCACTCCTGTTGATTTCGTCAATCTGGCAACCTGCGCTTGCGTGTGTTTTGATGCAGGGGTGCAATACCTACTTCAACCACTGGGTGTCAAACTTACAGAAAATACTGCAGAAAATAAAGTCATCTAATTGCTTTTAAAGCAACAGGTTCACTCACTTTTTTAAGTAAAGCCAACTAATCACTTTACAAGCGACATATTTACTCTCATTATTAAGTAAAGTCAACTAATCGCTTTTTACAGTGCTTATAAGGACAAAGCTCCTCATTGCAGCACCTAATGAGAGATATTGTGCTGTGAGATGCTCTTGATTTGTCCTGTGGTCTCGCTGCTTTCATTGTGCAAGGAGATGTTCGTAGTCCACAGGAACGACAGTGGGGATTCGAGGAGGTCTCGCTTTAACACACAGCTGCAGAACTTGTGTTGGGATTGGGGCTGGGATCATTCTGGAGAACTGCCCGCTTTTCCTCCCATCTGTGCTCTCTTTGTCAAAATATGATCCAATAATCCAGATGTGAATAATTCAGACACATGAAACGTGCAGACGTTTTTTGTTTTTTTTGTTCTTCTCGCTCTTGTTTCATATTGAGAGGATGATATAGATATCTGTGAGCCGGTGAAACACTTTTAGGATGCCCAATGAGTTATGAAGAGGGTCTCAGAAATCATTCTTTAGAGAAGGACATTTCTCATTACTGGAAATTTGATGCATGTTTCTTTAGACTACTGTATTGTGATAAAACATTTACCATGCAAGCTTTATTAACCATCAGTTGGCTGGGTCAGTTGGCGTTTCTGTGTGGAGTTTGCATGTTCTCCCCGTGTTGGTGTGGGTTTCCTCCGGGTGCTCCGGTTTCCCTCACAAGTCCAAACACATGCGCTATAGGGGAATTGGGTAAATTGTTCATAGTGTATGTGTGTGAATGAGTGTGTATGAGTGTTTCTCAGTGTTGGGTTGCAGCTGGAAGGGCATCCGCTGCGTAAAACATATGCTGGATAAGTTGGCGGTTCATTCCGCTGTGGTGACCATTGTTATTATTAGCATTATTACTATAAGAATAAATAAAAATATTTGTTGTTGTAATTATTACTATAAAATAAAAATACTCAATTAAATACTGAATATAAAGGAATAATATTTTAATAATTAAAATGATGTTATTAGTTTTGATGATTTACTTTTTGTTTTTATTATTAGTATTATTCATTCATTCATTTTCTTTTCAGCTTAGTCACTTTATTAATCTGGGGTCACCACAGCAGAATGAACCGCCAACTTATCCATCATGTGTTTTTACCCAGCGGATGTCCTTCCAGCTGCAACCCATCACTGGGAAACACACGTACACTCATTCGCACTCATACTCATACACTACGGCCAATTTAGCTTACCCAATTCACCTATACCGCATGTGTTTGGACTTGTAGGGGAAACCGGAGCACCCAGAGAAAACCCACGCCAACACGGGGAGAACATGCAAACTCCACACAGAAATTTCAACTGACCTAGCCGAGGCTTGAACCAGTGAGCTTTTTGCTGCAAGGCGATTGTGCTACCCACTGCACCACCATGACGCCCAATAGTTGTTTTATTATTGTTTATTATTAGTGGTATTATTACTATAACAATAAAAACACTGAAGATAAAGAAATAATATTTTAATAATTCTAATATTATTATTAGTTTCAATTATTTAGTTGTTTGCTTTATTGTTTAGAATTAGTATTATTATTATTCTAAAAGTTATAATAATATTATCAATAATAATGAACAATATTGAAGAAAACTAATTAAATTATGCATTATTTTGCACATAACATATGTAAAAATAATAATAATAATTACTGTGGCAGTTTATAATTTCTTTATAAAGAAAAATAGAGGAATTCTTGCAAGCAATAAAAATAATAATAAATCAATAAAAAACTAAAAATGCACAAAAAAATCTTTAATGCTGGAATGACTTTTATTATTTAAAAAAATAAAAAGATTCACCCACATACGGAGCGTTTGACATGTGACGCTGAAGCTAAACCAAAGCAGACAGGTCATTATTACATCCAGAGCTCATAAACAGTGTGTGATTATTCTGCAGGGTTGCGTTTTGGACTCATACAGTGTTCAAAGAGCGTTTCTGCAGTACAGAGTGTGTTGCAATCCTTCATTTGTTGTGTGTAATGGCTCAGATTGACATGCATATAATAGCGGTTCTGTTGTATGTCGCGCAGGACATCTGTAAAGCGCTGTGGTGCCATCGGTTCGGGAGAAAATGTGAGACCAAGTTCATGCCGGCGGCTGAAGGTTCAGCCTGCGGGCCAGAGATGGTGAGTCTCCAGCACAATCCTTATAATACCTGTCACAGTCACCACCGAACTACAAATCCCATCATGCACCTCACACACACCAGTTCTTGATCACCACTGATTACACACACACTGCTGAAGCTCATGAGGACTCATTACCAGGACTATAAATACACCTCACACACACACTTTGCTGGGTCTTGTAAGCAGTAAGTGAGCATTTCAAAGCGTTTCCTAGCTCCCGCCTTTCGTAGTTTTGACCCTTGCTTAGTTTATTTTTTTATGTTGTTTTGCCTCCTGTCCTGATCATTCGCCTGTTTATAATGTTTACTCTCTGGATTACCTTCATGTAATGATGGCCAAAGCGAGGCTTCATCAACCACTGAAAGGTCAAAGCAAATGTGTTGAAGCTTCGAAACGTTTTGAAAGCCGTCTCTACAGTGACCCCTAGTGGTCATTTTTATGTATTGCTCTGGAAAAGCTTCAGCAAAGAAACAGTTAAGCAAATTGAGGTATTAATGCTCACATAGAATTGAGGCTTTAAGTGATTTAGTGAAGCGGTGAGAGTTCCAGACTAGCATGCAGAGATAATGGGTTAGAATTCAGGGTGATGCAGCAGTAGATGTTAGTTTTTAAACACTCAGTTCTTATGACGTATTTTGTTTTAACATTGGTCTGACATCCAAATGAACCCTTTGTGGATAAATATGTCTTGTTTGGGTCAAAAGTAACAATAATAAATGCATCAAGTCATAATTTCGGAGAATCTGTACAAGTCAGGATTCGAACTCAAGCCATTTGCAGCACAGTTACTCTGCGCACACGCAGAGTCCACTAGGCTACATGGCATAGAGGTTTCCAACCCCTTCAGTCAAACGCAGATTCGCCAGGTCTCAAAACGCTTCTGAAATGACTGATGCTTTAAATTGCTTTAGTCACATGGCCTGGGTGTTTCGAATCACCTTAGTCACATGGCCTGGGTGTTTCAAATCATCTTAGTCACATGGCCTGGGTGTTTCGAATCACCTTAGTCACATGGCCTGGGTGTTTCGAATCACCTTAGTCACATGGCCTGGGTGTTTCGAATCACCTTAGTCACATGACCTGGGTGTTTCGAATCACCTTAGTCACATGGCCTGGGTGTTTCGAATCACCTTAGTCACATGGCCTAGGTGTTTCGAATCACCTTAGTCACATGATCTGGGTGTTTTGAATCACCTTAGTCACATGGCCTGGGTGTTTCGAATCACCTTAGTCACATGACCTGGGTGTTTCGAATCACCTTAGTCACATGGCCTGGGTGTTTCGAATCACCTTAGTCACATGGCTGGGTGTTTCGAATCATCTTAGTCACATGGCCTGGGTGTTTCGAATCATCTTAGTCACATGACCTGGGTGTTTCGAATCACCTTAGTCACATGGCCTGGATGTTTCGAATCACCTTAGTCACATGGCCTGGGTGTTTCGAATCACCTTAGTCACATGGCCTGGGTGTTTTGAATCACCTTAGTCACATGGCCTGGGTGTTTCAAATCACCTTAGTCACATGACCTGGGTGTTGCGAATCACCTTAGTCACATGGCCTGGGTGTTTCGAATCACCTTAGTGACATGGCCTGGGTGTTTCGAATCACCTTAGTCACATGGCCTGGGTGTTTCGAGTCACCTTAGTCACATGGCCTGGGTGTTATGAATCACCTTAGTCACATGGCCTGGGTGTTTCGAATCACCTTAGTCACATGGCCTAGGTGTTTCGAATCACCTTAGTCACATGGCCTGGGTGTTTCGAATCACCTTAGTCACATGGCCTGGGTGTTTCGAATCACCTTAGTCACATGGCCTGGGTGTTTCGAATCACCTTAGTCACATGGCCTGGGTGTTTCGAATCACCTTAGTCACATGGCCTGGGTGTTTCGAATCACCTTAGTCACATGGCCTGGGTGTTTCGAATCACCTTAGTCACATGGCCTGGGTGTTTCGAATCACCTTAGTCACATGGCCTGGGTGTTTCGAATCACCTTAGTCACATGACCTGGGTGTTTCGAATCACCTTAGTCACATGGCCTGGGTGTTTCGAGTCACCTTAGTCACATGGCCTGGGTGTTATGAATCACCTTAGTCACATGGCCTGGGTGTTTCGAATCACCTTAGTCACATGGCCTAGGTGTTTCGAATCACCTTAGTCACATGGCCTGGGTGTTTCGAATCACCTTAGTCACATGGCCTGGGTGTTTCGAATCACCTTAGTCACATGGCCTGGGTGTTTCGAATCACCTTAGTCACATGACCTGGGTGTTTCGAATCACCTTAGTCACATGGCCTGGGTGTTTCGAATCACCTTAGTCACATGGCCTGGGTGTTTCGAATCACCTTAGTCACATGGCCTGGGTGTTTCGAATCACCTTAGTCACATGGCCTGGGTGTTTCGACTCACCTTAGTCACATGGCCTGGGTGTTTCGAATCACCTTAGTCACATGGCCTGGGTGTTTCGAATCACCTTAGTCACATGGCCTGGGTGTTTCGAATCACCTTAGTCACATGGCCTGGGTGTTTCGAATCACCTTAGTCACATGGCCTGGGTGTTTCGAATCACCTTAGTCACATGGCCTGGGTGTTTCGAATCACCTTAGTCACATGACCTGGGTGTTTCGAATCACCTTAGTCACATGGCCTAGGTAGACGAGCACTACGTCACTGATTTTGACCAACCCCCCCAATAATGATTTTAAACCCAGAAGATGAAATTAGCTGACAAAAGCTCAAACTTATCCAGTTTTCCCCACAATTAAAGCTAACAGATGCTAACTCAATGTGAGTTTAAGCACATTTTACGTGACATTTATTGCCTGAAAGCAGCAGCAGATCATTCAGCTCAGACATTGAAAATTAAATAACAAGCAGACGCTTTGACTATGAGTCAGAACTGAGACTTTAACAGCATCAGTCACTCAGAAGCCGATTAATAATGTTCAAGAGCTTGCATTAATAAGATTAAAAGCATTTATCATTTCATTGGGAGTGCAGTGGCTGCTATTTAAAGGTTTCTGTCGTGTCGCGTTTGGTGCAGACAGACAAACTTACCTTACACAGATTAAGGGGCGGTTCACACAGAATGCGGTTTACCTATTTAATGTGCTAATGTTATATTGTTTTTCAATGTTGCGCACATCGCCTCTCGTCTAGTTAACATCGGAGCTCATTGGGTGTTGGCCGATGACTCTGATTGGTTATTCTGATTGTGTGTGTGTCAGTGGTGTCGTGGTGGTCAGTGTGTGAAGCAGGCTGATGCAAGTCCTAAAGCGGTGGACGGTCAGTGGTCCTCGTGGTCCGGCTGGTCCTCGTGCTCCAGGAGCTGTGAGAGCGGAGTAACCCACAGAGAGAGAGTCTGCAGCAGCCCCAGGTACAGCTGTGTGCGTGTGTGCGTGTGTGCATTGCAGCCATTTTGCAGCAGTCTAGAGGGGATACAGCTGCAGATACTCACGTATACTGTATAAAGTATTGATTTTTTACATTACTGTAAGGGATGGGTTTAGGGTTGGGGTAGGGGTAGACGTAAGTTAATGGGTAAATTAGTAAATAATGTAAATAATTCTCGTTATATTTATGGTTTTTACATTACTGTGAGGGGTAGGTTTAGGGTTCGGGTAGTGGTAGACGTTAATAAAATATAATTTAATGGATAATTGAATAAATAATATGAATAATACTCTGTAAAATTACTGTTTTTACATTACTGTGATTAGGTTTAGGGTTGAGGTGGACGCTAATTAAATTTAATGGGTAATTTATTAAATGGGCGGCTCAGTGGTTAGCACTGTGCAGCAAGAAGGTCACTGGTTCGAGTCCCGGCTGGGCCAGTAATAATTTCTGTGTGGAGTTTGCATGTTCTCCCCGTGTTGGTGTGGGTTTCCTCCGGGTGCTCCGGTTTCCCCCACAGTCCAAACACATGCGCTGCAGGGGAATTGATGAACTAAACTAACCATAGTGTATGAGTGTGTGAATGAGTGTGTATGGGTGTTTCCCAGTGATGGGTTGAATGAATGAATAATAATAAGACTAATAATATTAGTAATGGTGTTTCCCAGTACTGGGTTGCAGCTGAAAGGGCATCTGCTGTGTAAAACATATGCTGGAATAGTTGGCGGTTCATTCCGCTGTGGCGACCCCTGAACTAGAGACTAAGCTGAAAGTGAATAAATGAATGGGTTTAATAAATAATACTTGTTATAATTAATAAAATACTAGACATACAATATTAAATACTAGATATAAAATACTAGATCTTTTAATAATTAATATAAATAATTCTCGTTAACCTCCGGCGTCAGCTGTATCCCTTCTAGAAACACCTGTGTTTGGCAGGAAAGCGTGACGAAGCGTGCCTCATCTTCAGTTTTCTGCTTTCAGGCCTGCTCACGGCGGCCGGTTCTGCGAGGGTCCGTCTCGCTCTTATAAACTCTGCAGCACTGATGACTGTCCTGCGAACGCTGTGGATTTCAGAGCTGCTCAGTGTGCCGAGTTCAACAGCAAACCCTTCCGCGGATGGTACTACAAGTGGAGACCCTACACACGAGTGGACGGTCGGTGCAAATATTTCAATATTTAGCATTTCATTTGAAGGAAACAAGGGTAACACTTTATTTTAAGGTCAGGGTGTTGAGCCGGGGGGTCTTGAAATGTCTGTAAAATGTCTGAAAAATTGTAAAAAAACAATTATAGGTGGTATAGACACATGTGGTACAGGTGAATTGGGTATGCTAAGTGAGTGTGTGTGAATGAGTGTGTATGGATGTTTCCCAGTGATGGGTTACGGCTGGAAGGACATCCTAAAAAGTCTTTAATTTACTGAAATATTGTGTTTTCGGCTTATATTTCCTTTTGTTCATGTACAATAAAGCTACCCAATCTGGTCAACACCCATACAATCACCAACAATCCATCTCAATAGAACTTTTAAAACGCCCATGCATATTTCAACAAGGCAAAGCAAAAGCACAGTCTTCACACATGACAAAGTCCTGCTGCGGAGAAAGAGGATGCAGGTACTGGACTGGCCTGCATGCAGTCCCGACCTGTCTCCTATAGAGAATGTGTGGCGCATTTTGAGACACAAAATTTCCAGAATGAAGACCCTGTGCTGTTGCTGGAAGAATAGGACACAATTGCACTTGAAACGCTCCATCACTTGGTGTCTTCAGTCCCTAAGCGTCTTTAAGTGTTGTGAAAAGGAATGGCAACATTAGTGGTAAATGCTTACTGATCTTTTTTTTCTGAAGTGAGTGGTAGAGCTGCACAATTAATCCTAAAAAGATGGCGATCTCAATTCGACCCCCTAGATGATCTTAATCCAGCATTTCTACGATTCTGCCAATCCTATTTTCAAGTTCAGGAGAGAAGTAAAGGCGGCTGCACGAGTCTTTCATTGTTTAACACACATTGCTCAGCAAAATGGACAACTCCAAATGATGTTAAAAGAGTCACATACTGTATTTATCAGGTATAACTCACCTAAAAATGGCATTTCTGTCTTCATATAATGATGTATTCGCGGCCGGGAAATCACACGTGACGTGAGCTGCTGACCGTGAGCTGTTACCACAGAGAGGGCGGGCGCGCGCCCTACTTAATGATAGACTCGCGCGCGTCTGCTTTAGTGAACAGAACCTGCATAGGCTGTGAGTAAAGTTGTAAATAATAATAATATAATAATAATAATAATTAATAATAATATTGAGTTTGTGGCACAGAGTGATCGTTTGAGAGCCGTGAGCGAAGTATGAACAGCACTTAGCAGTGAAAATGAAACCGAAAGCATGCACATCATTTAAATAATCATATCGCATTTCAGAGTTATGATTGCGGCAAGCGTTTGATCTGTGTTTACTTTCATAGCGAACACACACAGTTGTGCATGAAAATAAAGGTTTACAGTGTCAGTAGAACTACTCTAGCCTATATAATGTTGATTACCAGTGAATTAAATGGGCTAATAATGCTGTTAATGACAGATTGCAAGCATAGGCCTATATCTCAAACATAACTCAACATCAGAATTATTATAATAGAATAGAATTATTTATAGACACCAGTAGACCTACACATAATATTATTAATGTTGATTTACCATATGTTTGAGAAAATACAGTAATAATTGCCGACTCATATTAAGCTTTATTTTACATCGACAGAATCATGAGAAAATCCTGAACTTTATTTTAAGCAAATATTAAAATCGCGATTCTCAAAAGAGAGGTATAGCTGGGTATCATCAGCATAGCAGTGGTAGGAAAATCCATGTTTCTGGATGACTGAACCTAAAGATGTCGTGTAGACAAACACATGTGGTACAGGTGAATTGAGTATGCTAAAATTGACCGTAGTGTATGAGTGTGTGTGTGAATGAGTGTGTATGGGTGTTTCCCCGTGATGGTTTACGGCTGGAAGGGCATCCGCTGGGTAAAACATATGCTGGATAAGTTGGCGGTTCATTCCTCTGTGGCGACCCCTGATTAATAAAAGTGACTAAGCCGAAAATAAAATGAGTGAGTGAATGAACCTGACATGTGATTAATTAGACTGAGAATTAGAGCTTTTCAATTTGTTCATTCTAGAGTATTAAGTCATTGTCTCCAGTAATATTGTCAATATTTATTCATAATCATGTCATCAATATGTATGAGATTGTGTGCATGCTTAGGATAGCTGTCATTCGCTCAGTTATGTCATTTTAAATGCAAAGTTGACATAGTTTGACATGTCTTCATGACACCTTGACATAAACAAATACATCATAAGTCAAAACATCTCAAATAATGTTGTCTTTGCACTTAGAATCGTGTGTGTGTGTGTGTGTTCCAGATCAGGACGTGTGTAAGCTGTACTGTTTGGCTGAGGGTTATGACTTCTTCTTCGCTCTCTCCAGTAAAGTCCGTGACGGGACGCTCTGCGCACAAGACAGCAGCGACGTCTGCATTGACGGCATTTGTGAGGTACTCATTTACACAATTAACCCAGGCACAGAGCAAACAGATATTGCTGGAGTGTGCTTTAGGAGAAAAGACCATCTCAGCCTTTCTACTTAAAGATTTAAAGCATGCAAAGGCTTCAGATTGTGTTTGTGTTTAGCATGGACAGAGCCAAACACGACTTATTACATTGAACTCACATTACAAATCTCCTGCTGTGTCTGAAAAGGAGGGTGTTAGTGGAGTCGTGACACATTGCAGTGGAGCAGAACCGTTGTCAGTCATTGGATTGAGTTTAAATAAGCAGTAATGATGAATCCTCTGAGTCATGTTTTAGATTATACATGATGGCAGGAAGAGTTCAGAGTTATTATTTGTGCAATATGCACATGGACATACTGGAGGACTGTTTAAATGAGAAGCTACTGTTTCTGTGTGTCTTATTTATGCGTGATGAAGTCATCATTTCATTGTTGATTAAATATTTATATGTATATAAACTATATAATTATACCGGGAATTATATGTAGACCTCATTATAAAGGATTCCATTTAATCATCATAGTAATACTGAGTTAAATACTGACATTTGAATTATTTTAACACATTTTTAATCTTAATGTCTTTAATAACCATTTTTTTCGTCTTTGCCAGGAAAGCCGTAAACTAAAGGCTTAACAAAGTTCATTAAGTTAACGAGGCAAGTTGAGTTCATTAGGCAAGTTATTGGACAACAGTGGTTTGTTTTGTAGAAGATTGAAAAACCATATTTCTTTAGGGGGCTAACAATATTGACCACAGCGGTTTTTACATTTATTTTATTTTACTTAGTTTAGTTTTGTTTTATGTTGTTTTGTCTTGTTTTATTTAATATTTTGATTTAGTTTTCTTTTATTTTGTTTATTATTTTTGTTTTGTTTATTATTTTTGTTTTGTTTCGTTTATTATTTGAGATTTTTGTTTTGTTTTGTGTTGTTTTGTTTATTATGTTTGATTTTGTTTTGTTCGTTGTTTTGTTTATTTTTTGTTTTGTTTTTGTTTATTTTTTATTTTGTTTATTTTTTTATTTTGTTTAGTTTTTTGTTTTGTTTTTGTTTATTTTTTGATTTTGTTTAGTTGTATTTATTATTTTTGTTTTGTTTATTTTTGTTTTTGTTTTGTTTTATTTGTTAATTTTGTTTTGTTTATTTTTTGTTTTGTTTTTGTTTATCATTTTTAATTTTGTTTTGTTTAGTTGTATTTATTATTTTTGTTTTTGTTTTATTTTGTTTTGTGTTGTTTTATGTACTATTTTGGTTTTGTTTGGTTTTATTTGTTATTTTTGTTTTGTTTATTTTTTGTTTAGTTTTGTTTATTATTTTGTTTTTGTTTCACTTTGCTTTGTTTTGTTTATTATTTTAGATTTTGTTTTGTTTTGTGTTGTTTTATGTACTATTTTGGTTTTGTTTGGTTTTATTTGTTATTTTTGTTTTGTTTATTTTTTGTTTAGTTTTGTTTATTATTTTTGTTTTTGTTTCACTTTGCTTTGTTTTGTTTATTATTTTAGATTTTGTTTTGTTTTGTGTTGTTTTATGTACTATTTTGGTTTTGTTTGGTTTTATTTGTTATTTTTGTTTTGTTTATTTTTTGTTTAGTTTTGTTTATTATTTTTGCTTTTGTTTCACTTTGCTTTGTTTTGTTTTGTTTATTATTTTAGATTTTGTTTTGTTTTGTGTTGTTTTATGTATTATTTTGTTTTGTTCCCAGCCAAACAAAAAGAAGAAAGACTTTCTCCGTTACAAAAATATAATAAGAACCACTGTGAAAATGTCCATGCTCTGTTAAATATCACTTCAGAATATCACAGTATCAAAATTTGACACGAGGGCTAATAATTTTGTCTTTAACTGTGTGTATGTCATGCTGGATATGTATCTGTTATAATGGAGCACTGTTTTACCTCCATCACACAGTTTTTGTCACACATGTGACTCTTGACCTGATGACTCTGGTCTGTTGTGTCTGTAGTGTTGATTTGAAAGTCTTTTTGTCTTCTTCTGCTCTTCTAAACGCTCTGGATCTGTGTTTTCCAGAAAGTGGGTTGTGACAGAGTGTTGGGATCTAAAGCAGTGCTGGATATGTGTGGCGTTTGTAAAGGCGACAACTCCACCTGCAAGATCTACAAGGGGCAATACAGCAAACAGCACCACCTGAGCCGTATGTGCAAGAGTCTATTCTCTGTATGCATGGAATGTATATGTATATATACAGTTAAAGTCAAAATTATTCTGTGAATCTTTGTCAAATATTTCCCTGATGATGTTGAACAGATTCAGGAATTTCTCACAGTATTTCCTCTAATATTTGTTCTTCTAAAAGTCTTATTTGTTTTATTTCAGCTAGAATAAAAGCAGTTTTTAATTGTTTTAAAGCCATTTTATGGTCAATATTATTAGCCCCTTCAGCAATATTAGTTTTGGATTGTCTCCAGAACAAACCACTGATATACAATGACTTGCCTAATTACCCTAACTTTACCCTAATTTAATTATTAAATTATACTAAATGATATATTAAATTAAAACATATTAAATTTAAAAATATTTATTTAAATTATATTAAATAATATTAAATTACATTAAGTTAAAGAATATTAAATTAAAAATATTAAATTACATTAAAATTAATGAAAGAATATTAAATTAAAATTAAATTAAATTAAATTAAAGACTATTAAATTTCATTTAAATAAATTAAAAAATATTAAATTACATTAAAATTAATGAAAGAATATTAAATTAAAATTAAATTAAATTAAATTAAAGACTATTAAATTTCATTTAAATAAATTAAAAAATATTAAATTAAAAAATAATAAATTACATTAAAATAAATTAAAGAATATTAAATTAAAAAATATTAAATTACATTAAAATAAATTAAAGAATATTAAATTAAAAAATATTAAATTACATTAAAATAAATTAAAGAATATTAAATTAAAAAATATTAAATTACATTAAAATAAATTAAAGAATATTAAATTAAAAAATAATAAATTACATTAAAATAAATTAAAGAATATTAAATTAAAAAATATTAAATTACATTAAAATAAATTAAAGAATATTAAGTTAAAATTAAATTAAATTAAATTAAAGAATTTTAAATTAAATTCAATTCACAGGAGGACTAATAATGTTGGTATAGCCCCTTGAGATGAACCATCCCATTTTCGAGGGGATCCAAAAATGAGCCTTCACCCATAACTGAAAGGATTGTGTGTGTGTGTGTGTGTGTGTTGTGTAGAGTATTACCGTGTGGTGACGTTGCCGGCCGGAGCTCGCAGTATCCGTATTTCAGAGCTGAACTCCTCCAGCTCTTATCTGGCCCTCAGGAACCTGCAGAGGAAATATTACCTGAACGGCGGCTGGACGGTGGACTGGCCCGGACGGCACTCCATCGCCGGGGCCGTTTTTGACTATAAGAGACCCTACAACCGGCCCGAGAGCCTGAGCTCCAGCGGACCCACCAACCAGACCCTCGTCATCGAGGTACAACCACTGCTTCAACACAACTACACTGCCTGACAAAAGTCTTGTGGTGGATGTCAAGACCTTTACCTTTCATATAAGACACTTCTGATACCAAATGATCAACTAGAAGTCCAGTTATTATTTACTGTTCCTAAAACTTCATCAGGCCACAAGACTTCTGTCAGAGAGTGTATATTTAGTATAAAGCGTCTGGTGCAAATGTCTAAAACTGGTGCAAGTTAAAGTGTCAGAGAGATGAAAGAGTGTGTTTCCTACAGGTGGTTTGTCAAGCCCACTCACCTGTGTGAGGCACACTCTGAATTGCATCATTGCTTGAGGTTGTCATGTGCTGTTGAGTTATCTGTGTTCATTAGTGTGTTTCTCCTGCGCAGGTTCTCCTGCAGGGCTGGAATCCAGGAGTGCAGTGGGAATATACACTGAACAAAGAGCAGAAACACAACTACAGCTGGGCCGTGGTGCGCTCGCAGTGCTCATCCAGCTGTGCCGGAGGTGCTGCGTCCACCATCACACACAACATCCATCATAACACTGTTTTTCCTGTCTTTAAAGGGGACCTGATATGCAAAAATCCTGTCAGATAAAGCAGAATAGGACCCTCTTAAAAATAGCAGGAGCAGATTCAGACATGCCCTATCCTGAATGAGATTCAGTGCACTGCGTGAGGTGTAGTGTGTAGTTTCAGGTCAGATCATCAGATGTAGCTTTAATGTGTATTTGTGTGTGTGTGTGTGTGTGTGTGTGTGTGTATTCCTCAGGTCAGATGGTCAGTAAATCGGTCTGCTACAGGGATCTGAGGTTTCAGGTTAACTCCTCATACTGTAACGCTCGATCTCGTCCGTCCAGCGGCGTATTGTCCTGCAACACACAGCCCTGTCCCGCAAGGTAAAACCCCTGAGCTCCTCTCACCTCGATACACACACCAGTATAAAACACAGACCTTACAGAGGAGGAAACCAGTGATCTGTACTCGTATGTACTTTTATGCCTGACAGAAAAGGGCACTAGATAGGCCAGACCGGGAAGGGCACTAGCTAGTAAACACTGATCAGATGCCTGACAGAGAAGGGCACTAGATAGTAAACACTGATCAAATGCCTAACAGAGAAGGGCACTAGATAGGCCGGACCAGGAAGGGCACTAGCTAGTAAACACTGATCAGACACCTGTCAGAGATGGGCACTAGCTAGTAAACTCTTTTCGGATGCCAGACAGCAGATGCCTGACAGAGAAGGGCCCTAGCTAGGCCGGACAGAGAAGGACACTAGCTAGTAAACACTGATCAGATGCCTGACAGAAAAGGACACTAGCTTGGCTGGACCAGAAAGGGCACTAGATAGTAAACACTGATCAGATGCCTGACAGAAAAGGACACTAGCTTGGCCAGACCCGGAAGGGCACTAGCTAGTAAACACTAATCAGATACCTGACAGAGATGAGCACTAGCTAGTAAACTCTTTTTGGATGCCAGACAGCAGATGCCTGACAGAGAAGGGCCCAAGCTAGGCCGGACAGAGAAGGACACTAGCTAGTAAACACTGATCAGATGCCTGACAGAAAAGGACACTAGCTTGGCTGGACCAGAAAGGGCTCTAGATAGTAAACACTGATCAGATGCCTGACAGAGAAGGACACTAGCTTGGCTGGACCCGGAAGGGCACTAGCTAGTAAACACTAATCAGATACCTGACAGAGATAGGCACTAGCTAGTAAACACTTTTCGGATGCCAGACAGCAGATGCCTGACAGAGAAGGGCCCTAACTAGGCCGGACAGAGAAGCACACTAGCTAGTAAACACTGATCAGATGCCTGACAGAAAAGGACACTAGCTTGGCTGGACCAGAAAGGGCACTAGCTAGTAAACAATTATCAGATGCTAGACAGCAGATGCCTGACAGAGAAGGGCCCTAGCTAGGCCGGGCAGAGAAGGACACTAGCTAGTAAACACTGATCAGATGCCTGACAGAAAAGGGCACTAGCTAGTAAACACTGATCAGATGGCTGACAGAGAAGGACATTAGCTAGGCTGGACTGGAAAGGCCACTAGCTACTAAACACTAATCAGATACCTGACAGAGAAGGGCACTAGCTAGTAAACACTTATCAGATGCCAGACAGAGAAGGGCACTAGCTAGTAAACACTTATCAGATGCCAGACAGCAGATGCCTGACATAGAAGGGCCCTAGCTAGGCCGGACAGAGAAGGACACTAGCTAGTAAACCCTGATCAGATGCCTGACAGAAAAGGGCACTAGTTAGTAAACGCTGATCAGATGTCTAACAGAAAAGGAAACTAGCTAGGCTGGACCAGAAAGGGCACTAGTTAGTAAAAACTGATCAGATGCCTGGCATAGAAGGACACTAGCTAGTAAACACTGATCAGATGCCTGACAGAGAAGAACACTAGATAGGCCGGACTGGAAAGGCCACTAGCTAGTAAACACTAATCAGATACCTGACAGAGAAGGGCACTAGCTAGTAAACACTTATTGGATGCCAGACAGCAGATGCATGACAGAGAAGGGCACTAGCTAGTATTAATTCTTAAATAATACTGGAGAATTCAGATTACGGACAAAGAAAGGCACTAGCTAGTAATCACTGATCAAATGACAGAAAGGGCACTAGCTAGTAAACCTTATTCAGATTCTGGACAGAAAAGGACCGTAGCTAGTAGATTTTAATCAGATGCTGGACAGAGAAGGGCCCTAGCTAGTATTAATTCTTAATTAATTGTAGAGAACTCAGATGGCGGACAGAGACGGACACTAGCTAGTAATCACTGATCAGATCGCTGACATAGAAGCACACTAGCTAGTAAACTCTGATCAGATGCCTGACATAGCAGTGCACTAGCTAGTAAACTCTGATCAGATTAACTGACCTGCTAACGGCTGCGGGTTTGGGTGTGACAGGAGGTGAAAGGTCACTTCGGCAGACTGGCATGTTTTGGGTTTGTCCTGCATTACTCAGATGTTGGCATTAGCGTTGATTTGGGACAGAGACAGTGTGACCTCACATTTCTGACCCCAAATCTGGACAATCGCAAACGAGCCTGAGAAACGTCTGACTGGAGGTTTGTTGTTGTTGTTTGTTGTTGTGGCTTCTATGGTGTTTGGTGATGTCTGAGAGTCAGATGTCAGAGCTGTGATTATTTATTTTACAGAACTGTGCAAAAACCTGTTCTGACAGAATAATTTGAGCTGACACGATGCATACAAGAAAAATACATCATCATCTCTGTAGATCCTCACGCACCACAATTGGTCAATTATGTGACTCATTCCAGAACTGCGAGTACATTTCAACCATTTTCCATTCATTTCTCTTAAACTGGAATGATGTGCAACAGTGAATAATTTACTGTGAACTGAATCCATTGTTAGTGTAAATGAATGCAAAATGCTTAAATTTGATGGGGAACGTTCGATACTGTTATTAATAGTTGTTTAACTTATTGTTAAACTTTTTAAACCACTTAGAGAGTTGACAGTAACAGAGTTGACGATAAGAGAGTTGACGATAACAGGGTTGACTGTAACTGAGTTGACGATAACAGAGTTTACGATAACAAAGATGACGATAACAGAGTTGACGATAACAGAGTTTACGATAACAGAGTTGACGATAACAGAGTTGACGATAACAGAGTTTACGATAACAGAGTTGACGATAACAGAGTTAACGATAACAGAGTAGACGATAACAGAGTTTACGATAACAGAGTTGACGATAACAGAGTTTACGATAACAGAGTTGACGATAACAGAGTTTACGATAACAGAGTTGACGATAACAGAGTTGACGATAAGAGAGTTGACGATAACAGTGTTGACGATAACAGATTTGGAGATAACAGAGTTGACGATAACAGAGTTGACGATAACAGAGTTGACGATAACAGTGTTGACGATAACAGAGTTGACGATAACAGAGTTGACGATAACAGTGTTGACGATAACAGAGTTGACGATAACAGGGTTGACTGTAACTGAGTTGACGATAACAGAGTTTACGATAACAAAGATGACGATAACAGAGTTGACGATAACAGAGTTTACGATAACAGAGTTGACGATAACAGAGTTGACGATAACAGAGTTTACGATAACAGAGTTGACGATAACAGAGTTAACGATAACAGAGTAGACGATAACAGAGTTTACGATAACAGAGTTGACGATAACAGAGTTTACGATAACAGAGTTGACGATAACAGAGTTTACGATAACAGAGTTGACGATAACAGAGTTGACGATAAGAGAGTTGACGATAACAGTGTTGACGATAACAGATTTGGAGATAACAGAGTTGACGATAACAGAGTTGACGATAACAGAGTTGACGATAACAGTGTTGACGATAACAGAGTTGACGATAACAGAGTTGACGATAACAGTGTTGACGATAACAGAGTTGACGATAACAGTGTTGACGATAACAGATTTGGAGATAACAGTGTTGACGATAACAGAGTTGACGATAACAGAGTTGACGATAACAGAGTTGACGATAACAGTGTTGACGATAACAGTGTTGACGATAACAGATTTGGAGATAACAGTGTTGACGATAACAGAGTTGATGATAACAGAGTTGACGATAACAGAGTTGACGATAACAGAGTTGACGATAACAGAGTTGACGATAACGGAGTTGGCTGTAACAGAGTTGACGATAGCAGAGTTGACGATAACAGAGTTGACGATAACAGAGTTAACAATAACAGAGTTGACAATAACAGAGTAGACTGTAACAAGAGTTGACGATAGCAGAGTTAACGATTACAGAGTTGACGATAACAGAGTTGACGATTACAGCGTTGACGATAACAGGGTTGGCTGTAACAGAGTTGACGATAACAGAGTTGACTGTAACAGAGTTGACGATAGCAGAGTTGACGATAACAGAGTTGACGATAACAGAGTTGACGATAACAGAGTTGACAATAACAGAGTTGACAATAACAGAGTAGACTGTAACGAGTTGACGATAGCAGAGTTGATGATAACAGAGTTGATGATTACAGCGTTGACGATAACAGGGTTGGCTGTAACAGAGTTGGCGATAACAGAGTTGACGATAACAGAGTTGACTGTAACAAGAGTTGGCGATAACAGAGTTGACGATAACAAAGTTGTCTGTAACAGCGTCGACGCGTTGACTGTAACAGAGTTGTCTTTAATAGTGTTGACGATAACAGAGTTGGAGATAACAGTGTTGACGATAACAGATTTGGAGATAACAGTGTTGTCTGTAACAGAGTTTATTATAACACGGTTTATGATAACAGATTTGACTGTAACAGAATTGTAAATTACAGCATCTAATCAGAACCAATCGGTTCCCAAAGGATGAAATCATGGATCGCTCTATATTTTTTCTGATTTTAGGACTCATTTTAGGACTCCTTTAACAGTTCCATTCCAGATATTTTTGTCCAGGTCATGGAATATTAGCAGTTTTGTTGCTTTTTAAAGTTTAGTTTCCTTTTTTGAGAATGTATATATTTAAAATGACCACTTCAAAAACTAGGTGTTAAAAAGTAGACGACAAACAGCTAGATGTAAACTGTGTAAAACTTCTATTCTTCCTTAATAGCTCACAATATTAATCTCACATATGAGATTATCTTACAGTTGTTTTTTTAAAGAAGTAATGGAACACACACACACACAGACACACACTGACACACACACACACACACACACACTCATATACAGATACATATGGCCAGATCTCTGACAGCTGGATCAGTTATGGGTCCTGCTTGTGTTTTGTGTAATGCATCAGTGATGAAGGAGCCTCTGCGCTACTGTCAGCGACAGTATCAAACAGCAAATCAGCAAGTGTTGATGTGTTTACAGACAGACAGGCTCCAGGCCCAAACACATGCCTGTCATTACCGTTACATCAGCTGCACGTTCTGATGAAATCATTGATGGGGAAAGATGATCAGTGCGAGATCCAGTTGGCAAATTCTCCTGAAAGTGCAGAGCGATGCTGTGAAAACTCTTTAAAAACCTGACATGAGCATCTGTTGTGCTTCTTCAGACTGATGAAGATCTGCTCTGAGATATCTGCACTGCGCTGTAAAGAAACGCTGTTCCTTCTTACAGTTTTGGCTTGTTTCTATTCCAGATATCTAGAAGTTCTTAAATCAATAAGCTTTTTCTAGACAACAGAAAACATTTTCAGAAATAATGAGTCAAAATTAAACGAGTTTTCTTCTTAAAACAAGTCAAATAATCAGTCAACGGAGGAAGAGAAAGCAAAAACAAGATTATTTTGCTCATCCCATTGGCAGATTATTGTGCTTGTTTGCATATATAGACACACACACATACACACACAAAACAGACACACACACACACACACACACACACCTAATAAAAAAGTGTTTTCTCTGGGCTCTGGTCTGAAGCACCTGTTACAGACATGACATCATGACGCCTACATAGGGACCCTGAATAGACACCAGCACATGTTTGGCTCTAGTGTTAAATGAGGGGAACATGCTGTGACTCACTGAAGTGTGTCCCGTCACCAGAATGAATGAGAACACAAGTGTTTTTAGCTTCTCATGCAGGATTTCACACGGCTGCGCTCCAACATGAGCTCACAAACATGCCGTACAGTCGGGACTGACTCAGGGGAAAAGAAGTGCACTTAACTGTAGTGTACGTTAGATTGTAAAAGAATATTTGTTAGAAACTGTACTGCAGAAAACAGACTCGCGTCAGAAATCAGAGACATGGAAATACACTACCTGACCAAAGTCTTGCCGCCTATCCAAGTTTTAGGAACAGCAGATAATAACTTGACTTCTAGTGTCTCTCTCTCTCTCTCTCTGTCTCTCAGTGTGTGTGTTGTGCCTCATTAACAGGCCTCTGTAAACAGCATTTATTGCCTCACGTTTATCTGATGTCCAGTGTGTGTTTGGCTCGAGCTGTTTGGGTTTACGAGAGGCCAAGGTTAAAGACCTTCCAAACTCAGCAAACAATCACTCTGTTGATGAAGGACACAAACACACACTCACATACGCACACATGCACACTCAAACACACACATACACTCTCACTCACTCACACACAATCACTCTGTTGATGAAGGACACAAACACGCACTCACATACACACACATACACACTCAAACACACACATGCGTGCACACATACACACTCAAACACACACATACACTCTCACTCACACACAATCGCTCTGTTGATGGACACAATCACACACACATACACACACACCCATGCACACACATACACACTCACTCACACACACATACACATTTACTTTCTTACTCACACACACATACAGTGCACACTCAAATGCACAGATACACAGTCACTCACTTATACACGCTTCCTCACACACTCACACACACCGTCAGTGACTTGAACTAGAGATTCTTTCGATGCACACATGCTGTATCAGTTACTTTATTATAGGATTTGAACTCTTTGATCTGAGGCCCTGGAGATGCTTTAATATGTTCTGACATTCATGTGTGTGTGTGTTTTGTAAATATATTAATGACTAAGACTGATACACACACTCACCGGCCACTTTATTAGGTACACCTGTCCAACTGCTCATTACCCATCTTCTGATGGCTACTTCCAGCAGGATAACACACCATGTCATAAAGCTCCAATCATCTCAGACTGGTTTCTTGAACATGACAATGAGTTCACTCTACTCAAATGGCCTCCACAGTCACCAGAGCTCAATCCAATAGAGCATCTTTGGGATGTGGTGGAACGGGAGATTGGCATCATGGATGTGCAGCCGACAAATCTGCAGCAACTGTGTGATGCTATCATGTCAATATGGAGCAAAATCTCTGAGGAATATTTCCAGTAGCTTGTTGAATCTCTGCCATGAAGGATTAAGGCAGGTCTGAAGGCAAAAGAGGTCCAACCCGCTACAAGTAAGGTGTACCTAATAAAGTGGCCAGTGAATGTATATATACTGCACTGATTGGTCAGAAGTCCCCCAAAATCAAAAAGCAATGTATTTGTTATTATCTTTTTATATCAGTCAATATTTAGTCAATTTCGTGAGCTAAAATGATTGCTTCATCAGCTCCACTCTTAAGTCTTCATCTGAATGCAGACTCAGGTATTCGAGGGCACTGCATTAATGTGATCTTCTGTCCTCAGTGCCAGACGGGTCACGTAATAAAAACATTACATCATGGAAATAAGTGGAGGATCACATTTAGAGCCTGACATCACGGCAGACTGAAGCAGAAGGTTAATGTCGGTCATGTACATGTATTAAAATAAACACAGGCTCGTTCTGAAAACATACCCTCGTATGCATTTCTGGAGATCTCGAATTATGTAGCCAGAGGTACGTATGGCTGCATTTCGTCTTTAAAATGAATGCTATAGGGTGGTTCCTTTTCACTTTTACCAGTTGACTGCTTACCTCCATGTGGACGGCTTTTCCACTGTTACCAGTTTGTCAAGTGGCTCACAGCATAGATTGGCAGAGGGTTCGAATCTGGCTAAGAACGGTTCCAGAAAGCAGGTAAGACAAAAACAAAAGGCAAAAAATAAAATAAAGAAGTAAATAATCAGGGTGAGAATGTGGTAAGATCACAAAATTTGGTAAAAACCAGGCAGCTGTGAGGGCTTTCCTGTTTCTGGATTGCTTTTGAAAACACTGTCGGGTGGGGTTAAGCAAGGCGATGATTGGGTCAAGCTGTGTTTTTAAAAACCCTATTGGTTGGGTTTTAGGAAGGAGCATGGTAGGTCAGTCAGTCGACAGTGGCCTCTGGTGGATTTAGACGAGAGGAGCAGGCATGAATGGCACTCATGAGAGAAATTTGACATCTGAAAAGGCTTTTGGTGGATTCACTAAAACTGCAACTAAACGTACCTCCTGGGATGTATTTGGCGCTCTACAGAAATGCATACAGGGGTACGTAATCAGAATGAGCCTGGGTTGTCCATCTTACAGGGATTCAATAAGGAAACAATGTTTACCTGTGAATGTACCACAAATCATGTTACATTTGTTTTCTTCAACCTTAAATAATATCTTAATATCTCAATATTGTTCTGTCTTATGTAAAAGTACTTGTATAGTTTGTCTTAGGCTATGTGTAGAGTTAAGTATGTACAGTATATGTACAGCTTGTATATTTAGATTACCGCTCTGGTATGTTAGCTTTAAAATAGCATTGTGTTCATGTTTATGATTATGTTTATTTATGTAGCACCGTGGCAGCATGGTGGTGCAGTGAGTAGCACAATCACCTCACAGCAAGAAGGTCACTGGTTCGAGTCTCGGCTGGGTCAGTTGGTGTTTCTGTGTGGAGTTTGCGTGTTCTCCCGGTGTTGGCGTGGGTTTCTTCTGGGTGCTCCGGTTTCCCCCACAGTCCAAACACATGTGCTATAGAGGAATTGATCAACTAAATTCGCCGTAGTGTATGTGAGTGTGTGGGTGTTTCCCAGTGTTGGGTTGCGGCTGGAAGGGCATCTGCTGCGTAAAACATATGCTGAATAAGTTGGCGGTTCATTCCCCTGTGGCGACCCCAGATTAATAAAGGGACTGAGCCAAAAAGAAAATGAATGATTGAATGAATGTAGCACCGTGGTCCTGCAAGACAACATTTCGTTCCTCTGTATGTCCACACATGTAGCAGAATGACAATAAAGCTCGACTTGAACTTGACTGGACTTTGAACTGGAATAAATAAACCATAGTTAATTTTACACCGATAACCAGTGTTAAATCTACACTCACCATAGCGGTGCATTGTGGGAAAGCCCGTTCTGACTGCATTCATTCAGATTGCTGGGTAGATGTAACCCAGCGCTGGGTCAAATATGACCTAACCCAACTAAAATTTTACATTTAAAATTGAAAAATATCAACCCAGTGTTTGACCCAACGATGAGTTACAACAACCCAGCAGATTTTTAAGGTGGAATACCACACTATTTATTTTTCTCTACACTCTGAAAAATCGAATAACTAATAAATCTAATCACTAATAACTCTTGTAACCGTGTGTGTGTGTGTGTGTGTGTGTGTGTGTGTGTGTGTGTGTGTGTGTGTGTGTGTTCTCAGCTGGAGTGTGCAGGACTGGAGCCCCTGCAGCCGCAGTTGTGGATCTGGACAGCAGGTCCGACGTGTGATGTGTGTGCAGAAAACCGGCCCGGATCAGCTGGAGACTGTGGCCGATGCTCAGTGTCCACAGCCAGCACCGGCACACACACACTCCTGCAACACACACTCCTGCCCACCGGCGTGGAGCGCTGGAGCCTGGACACAGGTCAGAGAACCCCTCAAAACACTCGGCACACTTCTGATCCACTTTCTAATAACTGATTTCTTTTCTCTTTGCCATGATGACAGCACAGTCTTCAAGACACTAGTATTCAGCTCAAAGTGACATTTAAAGGCCTAACTAGGTCAATAAGGTTAAGTTCGGGTAATTAGGCAAGCCATTGTATAACAGTGGTGTAATGTGAATGGGGACACTGACAACTGAGTTGCGGATTAGAGAATGAACAGGCAAGCCTCGGTCAACACAGGGGCAAACAGATGTATACAGGCAAATCCAGAGTCGTGGTCAATACACAGGCGAATGGTCAGTACAGGCAGGCAGCAGGCAACGTAAACAAACAAACAAACAAGGTGATGGTCAAACATGACAAAGCAAGGCAAGGGTAAATGCATCAAAATGTTCACAAAGACAGGATAACAAGACTCAGCCCTGATGTGTGTGTGTGCGTGTGCTGTATAAATAGTCCTTGTAGTCAGTTCGTTAGCAGCTCTCAGCCTTGAGTGTGTGTAATCTAGCAAATGAGGAACAGGTGTGTGTGAGATGTGCGTGACTGGAACTTGTAGTCCATATACCGGCAGATTTGTAGTCTTTTAGCGATCTGCATGTTTACCAATGATCTGCAGCCGCTAGATCGCTGGAGATCATAACAAGTGGTTTGTTCTGTAGACAATCCAAAACTAATATTGCTTAAGGGGAGCTAATAATATTGACCTTAAAATAATTTTAATACAATTAAAAACTGATTTTATTCTAGCTGAAATAAACAAAATAAGACTTTCTCCAGAAGAAAAAATATTGTAGGAAATACTGTGAGAAATTCCTGAATCTGTTCAACATCATTTGGGAAATATTGGAAGAAGAGGACAAGAGAGAGTGAGCAATTTTGACTTCAGCTCTATAAACATAGTGCATTTCTGAAGTGTGCTTCACACAGGTGAGTGGGCCTGACAAACCACCTGTAGATACACACTTCTCTCTCTAAATAAAATAAAAACACCCCCCTTATCCCTTATCTATCTCACCACTAACAGTTTGTATAATCAGCACTTGTAGTGTGTATTGCCTCTTCTTGATGAATCGCTGAATGCCTCCTCTATTGTAAGCTGCTTTGGACAAAAGCATCGGTAACACTTTATAATAACAATGAAGGTTCATTCATTCATTTTCCTTCAGCTTAGTCCCTTATTTATCAGGGGTCGCCACAGCGAAATGAACCAACAACTATTCCAGCATATGTTTTACGCAGCGGATGCCCTTCCAGCGGCAACCCAGTGCTGGGAAACACCCATACACACTCATTCACACACACTACAAGCAATGTAGTTAATCAGTTCAGCTATAGCGTAAGTGTCTGGACTGTTGGGGAAACCGGAGCACCCGGAGGAAACGCACGCCAACACGGGGAGAACATGCAAACTCCACACAGAAATGACCACTGATTCAGCCCGGACTCGAACCAGTGACCTTTGTGATGTGAGGTGTGCTAACCACCGTGTTGCCCTGTAAAGCATTTATTAACACACAGAGTAGCCATTACTATATGCCTGAACATGTATAATGTTAATTTGAATAGTTTATTGATCATTTACTATTGTTATTATTCATTATTAATAATTATTATTAAATTATAAACTGTTATTATTAATAATAATTTTATGAAATGATGAATTAACTGTTTGTTAATGCTTAATAGATGATTTATAGTGTGCAGTATTTACCAAAGCTCCTGCTAAATGACTAAATATTGATGTGTGTGTGTGTGTTTGTGTGTGTGTGTGTTTGTGTGTGTGTGTGTGTGTGTTTTGTTCTCTGCAGTGTTCTCGTAAGTGTGGTAAGGGTGTGATGAAGCGTCCGGTGCTGTGTGTGCTCAGTAATGGAGCTGTTCTGCCGGACTCGTCCTGCGCTGATCTGCTCAAACCCAGCGTTCAGGAGATCTGCTTCATCAAACACTGCAGAAAACAGCGCAAGGCTCAGTGGTTCGTCTCTACATGGACACCGGTGAGGAAAACACACATAACACACTGCAAAACACTAGAGTAAACAGAGTTTTTGTCTTGTTTCTTGTCCAAATATCTAACAATTCTTAAATCATGAAGCATTTTCTAGACATGTAATAAATGTTGTGTTGTTCTGAGAAATAAAAGGTCAAAATTTAGTGAGTTTTTCCTTAAAATGAGCTTTTATTTAGCTTGTTTTAAAGTAAAACTCACCTAATTTTAACTCATTATTTCTAAAAACAAGACAATAATTTCACTTCTCCAGAAAATACTTCTTGATTTAAGAATCTTTAGATATTAAGTAAGAAAAGTAGTGTATTGCAATTGCACTGAGTGTACTGTGGTATTGTTGTGCAGTGTTCAGTGTCGTGTGGTGAAGGCCTGCAGCAGCGTGTGGTGAAGTGCGCAGAGAAGGATTACTCTGGAAAATATCGAGAGCTGTCACTAAAGAAATGCCAGCATGTGTCCAGGCCGTCGGTGGATCTGCAGAGAGTGTGTGTTCAGGCCGAGTGTCCGGCAGCGGGGACACTCTGGTACTCATCGCCCTGGTCTCAGGCAGGTCCATTCACTAAAAATCATGTTTCTAGTCCAAATATCAAACATTTCTTAAATCAATATGCATTTTCTGGATAAGCAAAACAACATAGTCTTGTTTTCAGAAATAATGAGTCAAAATGAAGCGAGTTTTTACTTAAAATAAGCTAAATAATCTGACCATGAGGTAAGCAGAACAACATATTACTTATTATTTCTGAAAACAATAATATTTTTGCTTGTCTAGAAAATGATTCTTGATTTAAGACTTTTTTAAAGATATTTGACCTATAAACAACACAAATGTAATGTATATTTTGGTTCCTTTTCTGTATCGTGAATGTCTGGCGATCATTGCTGGCTGTAGAGGATTTCATCTCAAATATTTTCATTTGTGTTTTGAAGATGAACAAAAGTCTCAGAGGATTGAAATGACATGAGGATGATTAATTAATAGCAGAACTTTCATTTTTGGTTGAACTGACCCTTTTAATACTCTTCAATTGGAATTAATTTGCGTTATGAATAGCTAGGGGCCCTATCATACCCCTGGCGCATTAAGGCGCAAGACATACATGGTGTGATTTATTGCTATTTTCAGACCAGCGCAACTGTAATTTCAATGTTTTGAGTTACGTTGTTTAAATAGTAAATCCGTTTGCGCCACTCTGTGGACTCATGTGTGTGCTGGTCTATAAAGGAGGTGTGTTAAGGCGCATTGTTGGAGCGCTGCTATTCTGAGGAACTGAAATAGACTGCACCATTGACCAACTGAAAGCTGCAGTAAAGTCCAGCAGAGTGTGTTAGTTAGTGTTAGTCCAAACACTTACACACTGCTGAATACACACAGGATGATCAGCAACACACAAATATCTTTACAGATGAAAACAATTAAAGGATTAAAATGATCCAGAAATGATGATGTTCTACATCAATATAAACAGCACTGCCTCCATGCCTTCTTCACCTCGGGGGGCTTTTTCAGTTCATTCATGACGATCTGCATCTGTATAATGTGATTATTATCAGCAGGATTATTGATTATCTGCAGATTTATATCTGTTTTAATAAACACACGTGTAGATTTGTCCAGCTGTGGGGTTTTGGAGACGTCTGCATCACCATATGGGGCATAAGAACAGGACGTGTGTTTGGATATAACTCAGTGTTTTGACCACACTTCATTATTATTGATCATTTATTCCTCTGCTGGAGATTAGAACTGAATTTAGAAATAGTTTAGGCACAAATCTTTGCGCTTAACAAAGGAGATTAAATATGTGGGCTGATGGATGTGTTCAGTGGAGTGAGTTTCCTAAGTAAAGGAGTAAAGTAAAGAGAAAGTAAAGAGGCTGAATGGAGGAGGCTTGTTCTTCATCCTCGTGCTGCAGATGCTCTGTTTTACTGTTTTCTCGCTAGTGAAGCGTTCAGTTTTTACACTTACAAAGTCACCATGTAAATAGCAAATGTGCCATGGCGCGACGCAACTGACTCTTAAAGGGAATGAGAGACGAGACTCTGATTGGTTTATTGCACACTATGCTCAAAACACACCCAGAACTCATTAAGAGAATAAGCTCAACCCTGTTAGACCATGCGCCAGGGCACGGAGCGGATTATTGAGTCCTTAAAATAGCAAAAGTGGATTCGGATACGTCCTTAATGCTTTTGCGTTTTAGACTTTGCGCTTAGATCGTTAAAAGTTGCGATTATTTAAATAAAAATTAATTCATTAATTAAATAAAATGACATCATAATGACAATTAGCAACTTTTAGCAGCAAATTGTTCCGCCTTTAGCAACTTCCTCTGGAAACTAGTCAGCAATTAGTGTTTACTGTCAAATGAGAAATCGTCCATCCATTCAATTATTTTCTTTTCGGCTTAGTCCCTTTATTAACCTGGGGTCACCACAGTGGAATGAACCGCCAACTATTCCAGCATATGTTTTACGCAGCGGATGCCCTTCCAGCTGCAACCCATCACTGGGAAACATCCATACACACTCATTCACGCACATACACTACGGATAATTTAGCCGACCATATTCCCCTATAGCACATGTGTTTGGACTGTGGGGGAAACCGAAGCACTCGGTGGAAACCCACACCAACACGGGGAGAACATGCAAACTCCACACAGAAATGCCAACTGACCCAGCCGAGGCTCGAACCAGCAACCTTCTTGCCGTGAGGTGATTGTGCTACCCAGGCAGCCCAGAAACCGTCAATTTTATTCAAAATATAATAGTGAATGTTTTGTGAATACAGCCTCTAATGTTAACCATGGTGTGTGTGTGTGTGTGTGTGCAGTGTACGGTGTCGTGTGGTGGAGGTGTTCAGATACGCTCAGTGCAGTGTCTCTCGCTGGGATGTCCTGCCTCTGGATGTGTCCTGCAGATGAAGCCGCTCATGTCTCAGGCCTGCAACACAGCCTTCTGCCCCCAGCCGGCGCACAACGGTCTGTACACACTGATAAAAGTGCTTCCTACACAACGTTTTGGTCTTGTTTATAGTCCAAATATCTAAAGATTCTTAAATCAAGAAGCATTTTCTAGACAAGTTCAAATTCTAGTCTTGTTTTCATGAATAATGAGTCAAAAATAAGTGAGGTTTTCCTTAAAACAAGCTAAATGCAGTGGCAATGGGGGAAGAACAATAATAGTGTGTCAAAATAAAGAACTAGATTATTTCTCTTCCCCTGTTGTCAGATTATTTAGCTTGTTTTAATTAAAAACTCGCTTCATGTTGACTCATTATTAAGACTATGAGTGAGATGTGTCTCTGCTGTGAGTGTGTGACCCAGTGTGTGTGTGCAGATGTGGTGTGTAAGGATCACTTCAGCTGGTGTTATCTGGTGCCCCAGCATGGCGTCTGCAACCACAAGTTCTACGGGAAGCAGTGCTGCAAATCCTGCCAGCAGAGCAAACCCTGAGCAGCTCAGATGGAGACGCTTGAGCCAGAAATGAAGACGCAGATATGCACAAACTCCCAGACAGAACACACTTTCACCATGCACAGACTTTCCATAAAGAGATGGTGTGTGAACAGACCCCTTTTTAAAATACTGGTAAATTCGGATATGTTTGTGTGGGACGGCCCTCGATAGCGGAGAGACTGCAGGAGACGAAGACCACAGAGCAAAAAAGACTCCTTACATTGTGTTTGCCAGAGCTTCAGACAGCATCATCATCATCATCATCCTCATCATCCGTAAATATAAACCAGACTCGATCCATGTGGCGAAATGCATGGACAAGTGTTTGGTTGTTTCTTGAACGTGCCTCAAAATAATCTCATGTGCAACACGTAAATGAGCTTTAAGGGTTAGTTCACGCGAGACTGAAAGTCACTCTCCCTCCATGTGTTTGACTTTCTTGTTTCAGTCGAATCCATTCACTCATTCATTTGTCCCTTATTTATCAGGTGTCCCCACAGGTAAACAAACCGCCAACTATTCTAGCGGATGCCCTTCCAGCTGCAACCCAGTTCTGGGAAACACCCATACACACTCATTAACACACACACACTCATACACTACAGCCAGTGTAGTTCATCAATTCAATCCCGGAGGAAACCCACACCAACACGGGGAGAACATGCAAACTCCACACAGAAATGCCAACTGACCCAACTGACAAATGCCAGCTGAGGCTTGAACCAGTGACCTTCTTGCTGTGAGGTGACAGTGCTAATCACTAAGACACTGTGTCGCCCTTTATATATATATATATCTTTCTTCACTATTTTACAATAGCTATAGTTGAGCAGTGACACATGCTAATGTAAAGGAAGGGAATGCATTGATTTAATATGCTCTAAAGTAAAATACAATGAAAGCATTGCATTTATATCACATTAGAGAGCAAAGGGTGGTGGTCTTCTTTCAGGCTGCCATTGTATAACTGGTCTAACTTCTATAAAAAGGTCAGGATAATTTTTAAAATACGTCCCAATTAGATTCGACTGAAAGAAGAAAGTCTTGTATGCTTTGAGGGTGAGAAAATCATGGGATAATGCCAACACAGGCTCACTCTGAAAATGTAGCCCTATATAGATTTCTGGAGATCGTGAATTATGTAGCCGGAGGTACGTATGGCTGCATTTCATCTACAAAATGAATGCTATGGGACGGTATGACGGCGTTCTCTTTCGCACTTACCAGCTAACCGCTTACCTCTGTGTGGACGGCTTCCCACTGTTACCAGTTTGTCCAATAGTTTGCCATGCATGTTAGTGTACTTGAGACGTAGAGCGGAGTTGACCACGACGATGGGGTTCGATTCCGGCAAAAAAACGATTCCAGAAAGCAGGAAAAACTAAAACAAAAGACAAAAATTAAAATAAAGAAGTAAATAGCAGGGTGAGAATGTGGTAAAATCTAAAAACGTGGTAAAAATCAGGCAGCCACGAGGACTTTTCTTTTTCTGGATTGCTTTTTAAAGCTGTCGGTTGGATTTCGGGAAGTGGGTGGGCGAGTCAATCGGTGCTTTTTGAAAACACTATCGGTTGGGGTTAGGGAGGAGGAGGGTGGGTCAGTAGATCGGTCAGTCAGTCAGTCGACAGCGGCCTCTGGTGGATTTATGTGAGAACACCAGGCGAGATTGGCACTCAGAAGAGAAATTTGAGATCTGAAAACGTGTACACAGCGGCCTCTAGTGGATTTGTGAAAACAAAAACTGCAAACCAACGTATCTCCTGGGACATATTTGCCGCTCTCCAGAAATGTGTACAGGGGTACGTTTTCAGAGTGAGCCTGGGTTGGATCATTTTCATTTTTGGGTGAACGGATCCTTTAATGCATCTCACAGCAGGGAGAATATGACTTCATGTAGTAGAGCTACATTCATTTTTGGTGCTATATGCTAACATTAACATGAGAAGAATGAGTGCTTTTGGATGATCGATACGCTGCGAAAACAACGCTGTCCTTACTTAGAGTTTTTGTCTTGTATTTAGTCCAAATATACTAACAAAATTCTTAAATCAAGAAGCATTTTCTAGACAAGCAAAACATATGGTCATGTTTTAAGAACAAATACATCCAAATTAAGAGAGTTTTGTCATTAAAACAAGCAAAATAAACTTATTTCAAAGTGAAAACCAGATTATTGACAGATTAATTTGCTTGTTTTAAGGAGAAACTCACTTTATTTTTTACTCACTAGTTCTGAAAACTCCACAATATTTGTTACTTGTCCTGAAAATGCTTCTTAACTATTTAATTTGGGAAAATTTGCCCTAGAAACAAGACAAAAACTCTAAGTAAGAGGTTTTTATTTTATTATTTGCATTGTATTCTCTTATTTATTAACTATACTTGCAGTATGATATTCTGCTGTAATGTTATTATGTTTAACATCGTTTAGCTTTGTGTTTAAATGCACGATTGGTTATGTTTGTACACTTGATCGTGTCTTCACAGTACTGTTTCTTATTTAGGTTTCGAGGAAAACAAAATGCCAATTAAACTAATAGGCGAGAGTTTAATGAAGTGTCACGTTTAACAGAGTCAGCTCTCTCGGCGGGATGTTTTTAGCATCCGCACCACTGCCAAGAGCTGTAAATCTGTCTGATGAAGAGGAGAAATGTACATGAAAGACTCCGGCGTCTCACGATGTGTCTTTTGAAGATGCGTTGATCATTTACAGTATTTGCTTTTATTGATCAACAGCAGTAGATGAATGTAATCGCATGTCCACAGCCAATGGTACACTCCAAAAAATGACCTTCAGACTACTTAAAATGAGCTGAAACAACAGAATTATTACGTTTTTGGGACAACTTAAGTGTTTTATGTTCAATCTACTTAAATTTGTCAAAACTATTGAGTTAACTTAATCGATTTGAGTTGGGATGACGTGTGCGGAACCCTGCATTTTATACAGTGTATCGTGAAGAGTTGAGTGGGAGATCTTATAAAAACTTGACGTGTGTCATATTAGCATAGTGTTGTCTTTCTCGCTTGGCTTAAAGGGGAGCTATTGTGCACTTTTATAAGGGGTTTAAACATGGTTATATGAATATAACCAGCTTTTAATAGTAAACATTACTTAATTCTGTTATTTCTAATCAGACTTGATATAAACAGTCTGCAGAAACACTTTCTCTGGTTGTACATGTCATCAGAGGGGGAAAGCCCCGCCCATTACTCTCCCTCATTAGCATAAACAGCAGCCCTGAGTGAGAAACAGCCGTCTGTCCATTAGCCATTAGAGTGTTTGAGCTGCTGAAGATAATGTCAGCATAGACTAAGAAGATTATAGATGTGGAGTTTTAGATGAACAGCGACAGGAGCGACATAGACTGACTGAAGCGTGAAGCACACACTGACACTGAAGCACACATGCAGACCTGACCAGCACTGACAACACAGATAGTGCTGTTTTACATCTGTCACTATGCTTATGCATATGCATCTGTAACTCCGCCCTCTTTTAAAAAGAGCACAATCTCATTTGCATTTAAAGATGCTCTCTAACTCTCTGAAACTGACTCTTTTAGGCTTTGATCCTTACTGTGGCGTTTTGGTGACTGTCGCTTTAAATTCAAATGAGATTGTGCTCTTTTCAGAAGAGGGCGGAGCTACAGACGCCTAGCATAGTGGCAGGTTCAAAATGGACAGACGACTGCTTCTCACTCAGGGCTGTTTATGCTAATGAAAGAGAGATGGTCACTAGTGGGCGGGGTTTTCCCCGTCTGATGACACGTACAAAGCGAGAATGTCAATCAAAGTGTTTCTGCAGACTGTTTATATCAAGTTTAATCATAAAATAATAGAATTAATAGACTTTTAGCATTAGAGGCTGGATATATTCACACTCTGCTGCAACACAACTGTGATTAAACCCCTTATAAAACCTCCAGGACTCTTTACCCCCTCAGAGATGCCCTAAAGTCAAGATACTTAAGGATTTTCATGCAGCCGGGAACAGATACGTATGTGAACAGGCTTGGCTATAGCGCTGACTCAAAGTTTTTCTTCTTCTTCATTTGTGCTATTGTTTCCAGATGGAGTCAGATGAGGCCACTGGAGCGCCATCAGCAGAATATATGACTGAATCTGAGCCTTTCACACACTTTTAATGCACTTTTGAAGACTTTAGCAGAAAGCGCGTACATCATGCTATGTTATTAATCTCTCAAGGCATTCGGTAAGACTAAAACCATGTTTTAAAGTGTTTTGATTGTTCAGAGTATTTCTGTTATTGAGATTATTGATCTGCACAAACCTTTAACACTCGCTAAAACTTTACAATTAAATGTGCTGGTACTTTTCTGCTGCCGATAAAGCTGCTGAACAGGTTTAATGCAGCTTAGAGGTGGAATGAATGCATTTACACTGCAATTAATGTTATATAAATGTACACTACCTGACAGAAGTCTTGTGGTGGATCCCAGTTGTGAGAGCAACACATAATTAATTAGACTTCGAGTTGATCATTTGGAAAAGTGTCAGAAGGTGGATTTCTCTGCTGGATCATCTGTTGATCTGCATCCAAATCATCACCAATACTGCAGAAGACCTACTGGAAGCAGAATAGAGCCAAGATTCTCACAGAAATCAGTCAAGTTTGGTAAAGGAGAAATCATGGTTTGGGGTTACATTGAGTACGGGGAGATCTGCAGAGTGGATGATCAACATCAACAGCCTGAGGTATCAAGACATTTGTGCTGCCCATTACATTACAAACCACAGGAGAGGGTGAATTCTCCAGCAGGATAGCGCTCCTTCTCATACTTCAGCCTCCACATCAAAGCTCCTGAAAGCAAAGAAGGTCAAGGTGCTCCAGGATTGGCCAGCCCAGTCACCAGAGATGAACATTATTGAGCACATCTGGGGTAAGATGAAGGAGGAGGCGTTGAAGATGAACACAAAGACTCTTGATGAACTCTGGGAGTCCTGCAAGAAGGCTTTCTTCGCCATTCCAGATGACTTTATTAATCAGTGATTGGAGTCATGTCAGAGATGTATGGATGCAGTCCTCCAAGCTCATGATGGAGTCAGACACAATATTCATTCTGTTTCCACATATTCTATACTGGACATTATTGAAGGTAATATAACTATAGATATATACGTGACAAGACTTTTGCCTAAGCAAAGTCAGACCTTACTGTCATAATTAGACTATTTTAATTATGACATTGCAAAAAAAATGATTGTTTTTTAGAAATAATGAGTCAAAATTAAGGAGTTTTTCCTTAAAACAAGCTAAATAATCTGCCAACTGGGTAAGCGAAAATAATCTTATCTCAAAGTGACAATATGATTATTTTGCTTACCCCATTGGTGGATTATGTTGCTTGTTTTAAGGAGAAGCTCACTTAATTTTGACTCATTATTTCTGAAAACATGACAATATGTTTTGCTTGTCTTGAAATAAAAATGTTTATTGATTTAAGAATATTTAGATATTTGGACTAGAAACGAGACAAAAACTCTGATTTTTTTTTCTCCTTGCAGAGGAAAAGTTTCTGGATGGATCAATATCCTTTGTTGGTCTTGTAACAACATTCATATCAATTAGATTGTGAGGTGGAGGTTGAACAGTTCTTATCAGCCTGTCATTTCCCTCTGATTATAGGGTTAATTAGTGGTTGGGGTCAGGGTTAGAGCAACACGCCCAACCTTTAGAAACATCCTGACAATCTGGCAACTAGTTAACCCTAGAATTAAAAGCTCCACCTCAGGTCATCCCAGATGTAAAAAAACTACAACACAGACGGATTGTAAACATGTGCTTCAGCCGACAGTTGTGATGTACTTCAACATACGATTGACTGCAGTAAGGTAAATGACCACTAGGGGGCTAGTACTAGTATGACGACAGCGACTGTAGTTCCTTTTCACACTAATGATATTTACAGGCACGTATTATTGACGAATAAAGGATTATTTTTGCACGACACTAAATAAACACCACACAATGTAATGAACATGTTTGTGTCTCCTATCTATCTCCATATTTTGTACAGTGTTGTATTTGTACTGCAGAGCGCTCGGGTTTGGTGAAGCATGCTTACACAGAAGAGCAATGTAAAATCAAGGTAAAACAAATTTTCTTCCGTCTGCTTCTGAAAACACTATTGCTTGAGTTTAGGGGCGGGTTTAGTTCAGTGTCTGCCAGCTGATCTGTTCGACAAGCTCTTCCTTCTCCTGGACGTGTACATGAAGATGTGTCTGAAACTAAATTTACCCTAAGTGACGTATTTTAAATTCGCAAAAATGTAGACAGCGCCATCTAGTGGATTTGCCATATGAAACTTACAACAAAACATACCCTAAGTAATGCATTTCAGATTTGTTAAAATGTAGACAGCGCCCTCTAGTGGATCTGTTATGTGAAACGTACACCAAAACATACCCTAAGTAATGCATTTCAGATTTGTTAAAATGTAGACAGCGCCCTCTAGTGGATCTGTTATGTGAAACGTACATCAAAACGTACCCTAAGTAATGCATTTCAGATTTGTTAAAATGTAGACAGCGCCCTCTAATGGATCTGTTATAAGAAACGTACAACAAATCGTACCCTAAGTAATGCATTTCCGATTTGTGCAATGTAGACAGCGCCCTCTAGTGGATCTGTCATATGAAACGTACTACAAAACGTACCCTAGGTAATGCATCTGAGATAAACAAAAATACAGACAGCGCCCTCTAATGGATCTGTTATATGAAACGTACAACAAAACATACCCTAAGTATTGCATTTCCGATTTGTGTAATTGTACACAGCGCCATCTAGTGGGTCTGTCATATGAAACATACAACAAAACATACCCTAAAATAACGTATTTCATTTTCGTAAAAACGTAGACAGCGCCCTCTAGTGGATTTGTCATCTCAAATGTGCAACAAAACATTCCTGGAGCAGAGTATTTTACGTTTTGCAAAAAACGTAGGCTGACGTCCATATTTATAATGACCTTTTAGGCTGTAAAACAGTGTGGAACCCAGAATGAGAGATTTTGCAGTTATTATTAATGTGAATGATAACACAGACTGTCAGACTCTAAAATCTGTATATTATATATTATATAATCAGTATATTGTTATTGGTATCCACTAAACTGAAGTGGTCAGAATAGCTTTAGCTGCTTCAATAAATCAGAAAGGCTTGTAAAATAATGAATGATATTGAAACTACGTGTGCAGACAAGTATTGACGATGCATTTTAAAAGACATGCATTAGAATAAACTTGCATAAAGGTATGTATAGCACACAGGTATAACTATGTGTGCAGCTTCAGAGCAGTGATGCTTTTGTTAAATACAGTATATTTGAATGATGATCTTTTAGTCCTTTGTTGCCCTCTGCTGTCTCTCAGAGGAAACACAGCGCTGTCTATCACTGAAAACCAGAGAAATCCTGTGAAAAAAGTTTTAAAGCATCTGAAAAACTAATAAATAAATAATCATTGATTGAATGAATGAATGAATGCATGCATGAATGGATGAATAAATGAATGAATGAGTGAGTGAATTAATGCATGCATAAATGAATGATTGATTAATTGTTTGATTGAATGCTTGATTGATTGATTGATTGAGTGAATGAATGAATTTCCTGAATGTGTGAATAAATGAATACACGCATGTTTAAATGAATGAATGATTGGATAAACGAATGTTTGAATGAATGATTGGATAAACGAATGTTTAAATGAATGAATGATTGGATAAACGAATGATTGAATGAATGACTGAATAAACGAATGATTGAATGAATGATTGGATAAACGAATGATTGAATGAATGAATGATTGAATTAATGAATGAACAAATTTTCTGAATGAGTGAATAAATAAATGCATGCATGAATGATTGATTGATTGATTGATTGAATTAATGAATTTTCTTAATGAACGAGTGAATGCATGTATGAATAAATGATTGGATGAATGATTTAATTAATGATTGAATGACTTTTCTGAATGAGTGAATGAATAAATGCATGCTTGAATAAATGATTGATTGATTGAGTGGATGATTGAATTTTATAAATGAGTGAATGAATAAATTAATGAATGCATGAATGAGTGAGTGAGTGAATGAATGAATGAATGAACGAACAAACGAACGAATGGATAAATGAGGGAAAGAAGGAACGAGTGAATGAAAAAGTGAATGAATGAATGAATAAATTATAGATTGAGGTATCAATATTCATCTTGCCTCACAGCAAGAAGAGCTGGGTCTCTCTGCGTTTCTGTGTGGAGTTTGTATGTTCTCACTGTGTTGGCGTGGGTTTCCTCCGGGTGCTCCGGTTTCCCCCACAGTCCAAACACATGTGCTATACGGGAATTTAAGCTAAATTGTCCAAAGTGTATGTATGTGAATGAGTGTGTATGGGTGTTTCCCAGTGATGGGTTGCAGTTGGAAGTGCATCCACTGCATAAAACATATGCTGGATAAGTTGGCGGTTCATTCCGCTGTGGTGACCCCAGATTAATAAAGGGACTGAGCCGACAAGAAACTAAATGAATGGGTGAACTATCCCTTTCAACGTATTTCAAAATGTCTGTCACCCTCTGCTGGCGGCGCACGATTAAACTCTCCGGCGCTCCGCTGCTCTGAGTGAAGATGGCGGCGGGTCCCGGAGCGGCTCTCAGCGGTGTCCGCGGCTCCTCCGCCGGCTTCGAGTCCTCGCTCGACCGCAGATTTCAAGCGGTTTCCAACACGATGGAGTCCATCCAGGGATTATCCTCATGGTGCATCGAGAACAAGAAACAGCACAGCCTCATCGTGCGCTGCTGGATGAAGTGGCTGAGGAAATGTGAGTTGCTAATGTTGCTAACGAACAGCACACACTAAAACACAAGCACAGACACAAACAAGCCACACACATCTATGCGTTCTGTGTTTAAATGCACGGTGTTTGGTGTTCTGAATGAAGCTAAATGTTTGCTTTAGCAATAATTTAACATTAAAATCTGAGTGCTGGATGTTTCTGCAGGCCTGAGCATTAATAACACATTGAGGTAAATGTTAAAGTTGGTTTATATTCGCACATTCGTTCATTTTATTAGCATTAACACTGTTCCTATACTGTTTATAAAGCTACTTTGAATATGCAATGTGAAATTGCATATACATATGACTTCAAAACAACATTAGCACTATTTCATTAACTGTAAACAGTGTTGTATCTTGATAGTCATTGACTGCTAATACGATTGTCCTATTGAGAGTTTGGGACATTTCTGAAATTATATTAATAAGGAGAAGGTAACAAATTAAATGTGCAAATATAAAACCAACTTTAGCTCAGTCTTATGCATGAGCAGATATGATGCAGACTCTGTACAGTTACAGATGCACATTGATTAACATTGATGATCAATGAGGTAAAGTTGGTCTATATTCGCTCATTCGTTGATTTAATTAGCATTGACACTTATGTGAAATTGCATATTAGTATGACTTCAAAACAACATTAGCACTATTTAATTGACTGAACAATGTTGGATCTTGATAGTCATTTGCTGCTAATATGTTTTCCCTATTTAGATTTTGTAAAGAATACTTTCCTGAAATTATATTATTAAGGAGAATGTCTGAATATCCGAATATAAAACCAACTTTACCTCTATATAGTCATTTACTGCTAATATGATTTTCCTATTGAGAGTTTGTTACTTTTCTGAAATTATATTATTAAGGAGAAAGTACCAATGTACGAATATAACCCAACTTTACCTCAGTGTTATGCATGAGCAGATATGATGCAGACTCTACAGTAACAGATGCACAACATTGGTTATTGAGGTGAAGTTGGTTTATATTCGCACATTCGTTGATTTTATTATCTTTGACACTGTGCCTATATTGTTTACCAAGCTACTTTAAATATTGGGTCTGAAATCGCATAGACATATGACCTCAAAACAACATTAGGGTTGGGCGATATTGCAAAAATGCAATCTCGATAATTGTATTCCATTCTGAACGATAACGATATATATTTCAATACAAGTTGTTAATGCTTCCAGATTTAAAAGAGTCCACCAGCAATGGCTGAACCCACAAAAATTAGAGGGTCCATAAAATGGCATAGCATATTTTCGGTGGCCGAAAATTGTATACATCTCGAATCTATCGAATTCGATGCCTCTCGAATCTCTACATCTCGGTGGCCGAAAATTCGATACCAACACACTTTTAAATTCCCATTGTTGCACATTTCTGCTGTGTAATTGGCACTTAGATTATTATAGAGTAAAAACTCCAGAGCTTATTATTGTTATTGACATAAATTTTATTGCGATTCGATATAATATCATTTATTGGCCCAGCCCTAATTAGCACTATTTAATTAACGCTAAGCAATGTTGTATTTTGATAGTCATTGGCTGCTAATATGATTTTAAAATCGCATATGCATATGACCTCAAAACAACATTAGTGCTAGGGCTGGGCGACATTGCAAAAATGCAATCTCGATAATTGTATTCCATATTGAACGATAACGATATATATTTCAATATAAGTTGTTAATGTTTCCATATTTAAAAGAGTCCACCACAATGACTGAAACCACAAAAATTAGAGGGTCCATAAAATGGCATAGCATATTTTCGGCTGATAAGTTTTCGGTGGCCGAAAATTGTATACATCTCGAATCTATCGAATTCGACGCCTCTCAAATCTCTGCATCTCGTTGGCCGAAAATTTGATACCAACACACATTTAGATTCCCATTGTTGCACATTTCTGCTGTGTAATTGGCACTTCGATTATTATAGAGTTAAAAAGTCCAGAGCTTACTATTGTGATTGACATTTTAGCGCGATTCGATATAATATAATTTATTGGCCCAGCCCTAATTAGCCCTATTTAATTAACGCTAAGCAATGTTGTATTTTGATAGTCATTGGCTGCTAATATGATTTTAAAATCGCATATGCATATAACCTCAAAACAACATTAGTGCTAGGGCTGGGCGACATTGCAAAAATGCAATCTCGATAATTGTATTCCATATTGAACGATAACGATAAATATTTCAATATAAGTTGTTAATGCTTCCATATTTAAAAGAGTCCACCAGCAATGACTGAAACCACAAAAATTAGAGGGTCCATAAAATGGCATAGCATATTTTCGGCTGATAAATTTTCGGTGGCCGAAAATTGTATACATCTTAACTCTATCGATACCTCTCGAATCTCTACATCTCAGTGGCCGAAAATTCGATACCAACACACTTTTAGATTCCCATTGTTGCACATTTCTGCTGTGTAATTGGCACTTAGATTATTATAGAGTAAAAAAGTCCAGAGCTTATTATTGTTATTGACATTTTATCGTGATTCGATATAATATCATTGATTGGCCCAGCCCTAATTAGCCCTATTTAATTAACGGTAAGCAATGTTGTATTTTGATAGTCATTGGCTGTATGAGTATGTTGGTGTTCTGTGATGAATTCAATGGTGAAGGCTTTGCTAATCTTATTCACGAGACGTTTGCCTGTGTTGAGACGTTTGAGAGTCTTCACTGTTGTAAGATGTTGTCATGCTGATGTACTACACTGTTCCTATTTACTGTGACCTTTTATGTGAAGCTGCTTTGACACAATCTACATTGTATAAGCGCTATACAAATAAAGGGGAATTGAAATTGAATTGAATTGCTGGCTTGAGGCTTTATTAAGATTTGTGTTGCTGTTGGACTGATTTTAATGATGCTGGAGGTGCCCATTATTAGTACTTTGAAATAAAGATCCACCATGAAAATGATGATTGTGCATTTTGTGCTGCTGTGGCACTTTTGAACTCATTGGTGGTTTTTTTACTACAGAACTAAAGTGAAACCTTTGCCTTTGCTTTCGAAGGTGTGCGTCAGAGCTGCATGATATAATAAAAAAAAATCTGACATTACGATATGAATACAATTCCATATGGCTTGAATAGCTCTATATTTGGAAGGAAATCATTCATTTAGATTGATTGGGCTGATTTTGTAATAGCATAAATAATGTCTAACAATAATAAACAAATTGCAAGCTAAATAATTACAGTGGAGCAATGAAAAAAGTCAAATAAACAATGCTTTGAGGATTTTTTTGGATTAATGTAAATATGTTGTGTTTTTATCCTACATATTTCTTAAAGAGGCATAATTGGCATTATATTAGCCATACATGTCTTTATACCCAGAGTTTGGTTGAATAAAATACTAACAATTTCAAACACTTTTTGGTTTGTTTTCAGTCAAGTGCATCCAGAATTTTTGGTTTTGGCCCAGAATTATAATTTCGATGCATCTGTAATATTAGATAACCAGTTGCTTTGGTGCATGTGTATGTTTGACATATTTCATTGGTGTTGTGTCATGATAATCAGAGTTTTGCGCTGTCTGTACACAGCTTAGCAAATGTAAACAAAGAGAAATGTTCAATTTTTGGGGCATTGTTATTTGCTGAGGGTCATTGATATTGCAGTGTGCACTTTTGCAATAGTCATATCGAAGGTTGTGCAATGTTGAGCTGGTATAGTTGAGCAGGAGTTGTAATCATATTGTATATGTTGTATAATGTGTTTGTAACAGGGTCTCTGTGGGGTCTTAAAGTCTTAAAATGACTTAAATTAGTCAAAAACTAAATTTTAGGCCTTAAAAAGTTTTAAATTCACTGAAATATTGTGTTGTATGTCCTAAATAATTTTAAACAGGTCTTAATTTTCCTCTGTCCAAGTAAAGCTACCCAACATCCGTCCAATCACCAACAGTCCATCTTAAAATCAGGGAAAGAAAACTAAGAACAGTTACACAGTTTAATAACAGAGCAATGTATCCCTTTACGTTATCTTCCATTCATACAAAAACTATTTACTATTCCTACTAAATCTATTTATTAAGTAAGGGTGACTAGACATAATATTTATGAATAGAAACGAAACACAAATTCATTAGGTTGAATAGAAGTTCTCTCCATCGATAGAAGAAGTTATTACTCAATTGGGACAATTTGGACCAAAAGCCAACAGATATATATATATATATATATATATATTAGGTTTTTTTGGGGATTATTTATATAATTGCCTCCAAATATACTTGTAACAATATTAAACTTGTCATTAAAGATAAAAGAAACAGATAATATGTTGATAATAGTGAGTTTTGAGTTTGTTTTGACACATTAAAATATGTCGCTACTCGCCAAGAAATAAACAAGCAAAAAAATCCATTGACCCAACCTGGCTGTTTGAAATAATCATTAGTGTTTATCCCTGTATAAGTCTAAAGTTTCATTCATAATGGTCTTAAAAGAGTCTTAAATTTGACTTGATGAAACCCTGTTGTAAGGACTGTGAATGTGCAAGAGTTTCAGAAGAGCTTGAAGCATTAAGGCACAAGAAACTGACTAATTTGTAGCTTTAATAAAGGGTAATTGTATAGAATTATTAAAATGAAGAAAGATTAGAGTGTTATTTCACATTTGCTGTATTTCACAATTCTGTACCTGAATATTAATAAGACTGTGAAGCACTGCTTATTTCATTTGTATATTTGCTCGAAACTATTGAATTTTTTATTTATTTTTTAATGCAAATGATTCAGTCAGAGTGTGTATGGGTGTTTCCCAGTGATGGGTTGCTGCTGGTAGAGCATCTGCTGTGTAAATCATATGCTAGAATAGTCGGCGGTTCATTCCACTGCGGCGACCCCTGAAGAATAAAGGGATTAAGCTGAAGAAAAATGAATGAATGAAATGATTCAGTCCCCTTCAGAATCATCCCAATCATCCTAAATTAATGAATTATTTCCCATTGGAGCTACTAAAACAGTCTGGTTAAACAAATATATATATAAAATATTGCAGAAAAACTAAATATCACAATGGCAGATTTTCCAGTATCGTAAATTCAGATGAAAAATGATGAATTTCACAACCGGGGTGTTGGACATACTGTTGAAATTTAGCAATCGGAGTACACACAAACACAGTGTAAACTGTAATGTGAAATATAATGAGGAATAAATAAATGAATGAATGAATGAATGAATGAATAAATAAATAATAAACATTTTGGGGTTAGCTGAGACTTGTGTGTTTGTAGATGTTTACGGAGGCTGTTTTCATCTATTGCAGTATTGAGAGGTGTTCAATTTAATTTCTATATCAGAAACTAAACTGTAATATATATGTATATATAACACACACACGTTTGTTTTTGTAAATTGTGGGTACATTACATAGGCTTCCATTGTTTTTATACTGCAGAAACACACCTTTTGATATTGAAAAGTTTGAAAAAGGGATTTTTATTGTCATTTTTAATAGCTGTAAGCAGTGCTGTGCTATTTAGGGAAAATATCTAATTGTGATATTTCTTTATGTTTTTAAGTTGACGTTTTAGCAAGACGCTCCTCATATAGCCGCCTGTGGTGCTTTTTCAGGTGCTGGTTGTTGTATTTCCTTGTGCTGTAGCAACAGTTCTGTGACAGCTGCTACAAATGACCTGTTTTTGTTCGGTGTCTGTGACTTTGAAACCAAAATATACCCATATTACCAACACGCTGTTTCTCTTTCGTATGAATTCGTCTATCAATGCTTCTGAAGCAGCAGACGCTGTCATCTCACTTGTCCGCGCTTTCCTGTTTGTTTGTTTATTGTGGGTTTCCGCGTAGTTCACTTGCGCAATTTTGATATGGCAGAACGAAAAATGTGCTCACTTAATCGACTAGTAAGGCTATCACACGCAGATGGCATTCCTTTATTTGCTCTGGGCGAGGGAAATTAAATAGTACATATATATATATATATTCCATATCGCAGCCTCCCGTGATTAGCTAATCGCAATGTTTCAAATTTCGATTTCGATTAATCGCACAGCCCTAGCTTGAAGTGATATTAACTGGGTTGGTAACTTCCGGTACAAAAACCTGGTGATAAACTGCCATAACTTCTCTTATTTTACAGACTTATTTATTACATTATAATTTCAAATGACTAAAATGTCAATAAAAGTGACTTTGTTAAACTGTAGAGTGGAATCAACATCCCATAATGCAATTCACCACTGCAAATAAACACTTGGGAATCACAAAATACGGAAACTGTGAATTAACGTGTAAGTGTATATGTGATGTATAAAGTTTTAAGTGCAGTCTCAGACTTATGCTCTTGTTATTTTGCAATTGGTGATGCGTAACGAAGGTATCTGTACTGTTGTTTCAGGTACTCTTTACACCTTTGTATTAGGGGTGGGACAAAATATTGATATGGCGATTTTTATATATCGTGATATTTCTACATAATAGACACTCCTTGCGCCAAGAATCGATGTTATTTAAATGTACAAATGAGCTAAATGAATTCATCAGTCTTGCACTGCTCTGCAATATCTCTTCATTCACAGATATTGTGATATATCGCGGTTGTTTTTTCTTGTTATATATAGCAGGATTGCTGTTATCGTGATATATCATTACCAGGGGCAAGATATTGTGATAATACAATGCTATCTCACGGCAATTCGTAACTTTTTGATTTAGTGGCTAATTCGTAGGAATTCGTACGATCTTATTCATACAATTTAGTACGATTTGCTCATCCCTCAATGTTGGTTGGGTTTAGGGGTGGGGTTAGGTGCCACGCCTCCTTTTTAAATCATAAATTTTTATATGAATTAGCCACTAAACTGACAAAACGTAAAATACTTGCGTTTCCTTGAGATCAGGCTGGATAATATCGTATTTACCTGTGATCTCCACCCTGTAATTTGTATGTGGTTTCAAATCCTGTGGAAAGCTTCTGTGAGTTGCTTTGAAATGTGTTTTTTATTTAAAGTTCGACATTCTCAACTAAAACAATGAAAGGGCGGGGCATAGAGTAGCTCCTCCCCCTTTCAAAAAAAAAAAAACAGCCAGTATGGTGTTTTTATCACAACTCTGCCAGTGAGAGCGGTTGAGCTCGAGCGCATCAAATGAAAAGTAAATGAGAAGGGGGCGGGGCATGTCAGACACTAGAGAGCATTTGATTGGTCAGAAGTATGAGGAGACGGCAAAAAAAGTCCTTGATCCATTTAGGCGGAAGTGACAAACTGCAATCTTCAGATGTTCATAACTTCTAAATGTGAATTTTGTCTGTTTTGGAGCACGCTAGCTTATAGATATCCTTGAAACTAGCATACTGATATGCACATCTAAAAAACTTTACTTTTCACAGGACCTTTAAGTCATAATTCTGGAAATCTGTCAGTTTTATTTTTTGTTTTTTGGCTGGGTCACTTTCTCAATGTATGTACATGACACAATGCTGCTTGTTGATCTGGGGTTTGTCTTTATATGTGGATTATTCTGTTAGCTGGATTTGATTCGTTGACTATTTGAGTTGATCTATAATAATTTGGTTCTTCATCCATGTAGGGTTGTCGCGATGCTGGAATTCGATACCAATTGATACTGAAGTTTTAAACATGTCCATTTCCCGCTAAGATTTGAGCGTGTTCTTAAACAGTGCTGATTGGCTGATTGGTGTTCACATGCTCAACAGAAATGACTGTGATTGGCCGTGAAGGTCATCAGTTCACTGAACTCACTGCTGTTTACTGAGTGTAAACACAGATACAGGAACACTGGAGCGTTTCAAAGTCACGTTGATCCGCTGGTTTGTCTATAAGCTGACATACGTGAGATCCGCTGATGAATCGCGGTGTTAAAACACTCCGGTTTCCCCTGTATCTGTGGTTACACTCAGTAAACATCGGTGAGTTCGGTGAACCGATGACCTTCACGGCCAATCACAGTCATTTCTGTTGAGCACGGGAACACAATGGCCAATCAGCGATGTTGAAGAACGTGTTTAAAATTTCAGTACCGAAGTTCAATATCATGACAACACTAGTGTATTCTCACTCTAAATCAGATGAGCCATTGACGTATCAAGTAGCTTAAAATAATAACGAATCAGAGCACACCTTTTCTGTCATGTTTGGGCTAGAATAAAGTTAATAACATGTTTAAAAATAAATATCAAGTCGCTATTTTAACACATTGATGGAAAGATTACATCCAGATTGTGCATGCGTGTGTGTGTTAGTGTAAACTAATGAGCAGATGTGCTTGATTTAGAAGTTCACCTTCTGATGAAACACACACAGTCTTCTAGTTCAGTGTTTCTCAACCACGTTCCTGGAGGAGCACCAGCTCTGCACATATTCCACGTCTCCTTAACCAAACACACCTGATTCAGATCATCAGCTCATTAGCAGAGACTGAAAGAGCTGTAATGGGTGTGACAGACGAAGGAGACATCCAAAACATGCAGTGCTGGTGGTCCTCCTGGAGCGTGGTTGAGAAACACTGGACTTGTTCACATGACGTGGGTTGCAAACAGAGAAGCGCAGCACTTTGCCTAACAAGCAGGGTTTATGTACTTTGCCTGGCCCTACAGATATTTTTTCTGCTTTCCAACTGGTTGACAACATATTTTCTGACGTAATAAGAGACAAACGTAAAAGCAATCATGTAGAGACAGAAATAACACGCCCTCGTCATTTAATATTGAATAACATCAGACTATTTTGTTGGTTTAATGAAAGAACAATGTATTTAGACCTGTTGTTTTGGAAAGGAGCTTTAAATGCTTTCTGTTGTGATCTGACGCTATATAGAAAATAATTTAAATAACGATAAAGGGGGCGGGGAGTGCTGTTAGGGGTGTGGCCCCCTCAATATAACAGTAGGGGAAACACTGGCTGAATTATTTGTGGATTATTTTGCATTATGTGAACACGAATCCAGAAATTGACAACAGAAAGTCCTTTAGTGTGGCGTTTTGGTACTTGGCTGCTGTCTGTGCACAAAATGAACATTATTTTAGTTGATTTATCTGTGCTCCTGCGTTTTCAGGTGTATTATGTTATTGTAGTATGATAACCAATATTTCCCTTGCGTGTTCTTTGTGCAGCGGATGCCAACCACAGGCTGAATCTCTTCTACCTCGCCAATGATGTCATTCAGAACTGCAAGAGGAAAAACGCCATCATTTACCGCACCGCCTTCGCTGACGTGCTGCCAGACGCCGCCCTGCTGGTCAAGTGAGTCAAGCACATATATATATATATATGTATGTATGTATGTATGTATGTATGTATATATGTATATATATATGTATGTATGTATGTATGTATGTATGTATGTATGTATGTATGTATGTATGTATGTATGTATGTATGTGTATGTATATGTGTGTGTGTGTGTTTGTACTAGAGCTGCACAAAATCGTTTAAGCATGGATATCACAATGTGTGAATATGCAATAGTAATAATGAATAGTGAGGATTATAAATTACCAGGTGCAAAGGTTTTACCAGGTTTACATAGTTTACCAGGTTCAGAACTCATGAATATTTTGGAGTCATTTTAGTTTAACCATTATAAAGTGAACGTTTATCGATTGCTCATGTTTAAAGGCCTCTGTAAACATTTTAAGTGAGTCTAAAGCATTTGGGCACAAAGAATTATTAAATTGGATTTTACTTTTTAATTGTATTTTATATATTATAGTGTATTTTATGTTATTATGCTGTGCTTCTTATTTTAGGTGTGACTTTTTAACATTCTGTAAGGGGTCTGCAGATGAAAAATAGCCATTCTTGGCTAATTCTGGCACATTTTACAGTAATGTTTATTAATGTGCATTGACCCTGTATACAAACTAAACTAAACATTGGTAGCGTTGTTGCGTTCATTTCGGAGGCTGCTACTGTCCGGAGATCACATTTTCATCCACATACACTGAGGCAGACTGCATGACTGAAATGAAATGCGCTATTTTCAGCCAACACAACCTGGTGTGCTGAAATACACTACCTGACAAAAGTCTTTTCGCCTGTCCAAGTTTTAGGAACAGCAGATAATAACTTGACTTCTAGTTGATGATTTGGTATCAGAAGTGTCTTATATGAAAGGTAAAGGCCTCTAGATTTTGCTTATTTGAGCACAATAATATCTGATCATGTCTTGATTATTAATGATTTGATTAGGACAGTAAGGTCTGACTCTGCTTAGACTAAAGTCTGCTCACTGAACCTTCAATAATGTCCAGTATAGAATATGTGCTCATGCTGCAGTGGAAACAGAATGAATATTGTGTCTGACTCCATCATGAGCTTGGAGGACTGCATCCATACATCTCTGACATGACTCAAATCACTGATTAATAAAGTCATCTGGAATGACAAAGAAAGCCTTCTTGCAGGACTCCCAGAGTTCATCAAGAGTCTTTGTGTTCATCTTCAACGCCTCCTCCTTCATCTTACCCCAGATGTGCTCAATAATGTTGATGTCTGGTGACTGGGCTGGCCAATCCTGGAGCACCTTGACCTTCTTTGCTTTCAGGAGGTTTGATGTGGAGGCTGAAGTATGAGAAGGAGCGCTATCCTGCTGGAGAATTCACCCTCTCCTGTGGTTTGTAATGTAATGGGCAGCACAAATGTCTTGATACCTCAGGCTGTTGATGTTGATCATCCACTCTGCAGATCTCTCGCACGCCCCCATACTGAATGTAACCCCAAACCATGATTTCTTCTTCACCAAACTTGACTGATTTCTGTGAGAATCTTGGCTCCATGCTGGTTCCAGTAGGTTTTCTGTAGTATTTGATGATGATTGGGATGCAGATAAACAGATGATTCCACCTTCTGACACTTTTCCAAATGATCAACTAGAAGTCGAGTTATGTGTTGCTCTTACAACTGAGATCCTCCACAAGACTTCTGTCAGGGAGTATATAATTGGATAAACTGGCAGTGGGCGGAGTTACACAGATCAAAACAAAGACAGACACACGTCTTTAAAGCAGAAAAGGGACAGAACTGACTAGCATTGTTTTACAGATAAACAAGTATATTCACTCAGCATGTTTCTTTAATATCTGCAAACATATTATGGCATGTTTTTAAGCTTTAGAAGAGTCAAACATGCGTAAAGCACCTTTAACTTCCTGTCTGAAATGGACCTCTTTTCTGAAATCACTCTCTGTGTGTGTTTACAGGGATGCTAAAGTCTGCAAGTCAGTGGAGAGGATCTTCAGTATTTGGCAGGAGAGGAACGTGTATCCTGAGGAGCTGATCTCCGAGCTGAAGACCAATCTGGTGAAAAAGGAGAAAGTCAAGGAGAAGGAGAAAGTCAAGGAGAAAGAGAAGGAGAAGGTCAAAGAGAAGGAGAAAGAAAAGGGAAAGGAGAAAGTTAAAGAGCAGCCTCCTCCTGCTGGTCAGTTCCTCATCTCTACACTTACAGTTAGCGCCTACTCGCACTATGCCATCTGAACCGTGCCCAGGCCCATTTCCCGGATCATTTGAGAAGTGTGAGTGCTCTGAATCGGGCTCAGGCGCAGTTCAGTTGGCCCGATTAGAAGAGGTGTGCCTGAGCACGGTTACCTTGAGACATTCGTGCACACAGTTTTAGGGATCATCTGCGAATTACATAGACAGAAGCACAACGTAAAGATGATCCCTAAAACTGCCTGCGCGAATGTCCGGCCAATATCAAACCTAAAACCAACTTTACTAAGCTAGGAGGTGATTGGTTGGCTAAAATATTTCCCAGTTCACGCTCGAGGGCTTGTGCAGCTTCCCGAAGCACTGGAGGAACAGTCTTCACCATGTTTATGCTGCCATATGTCCTAAATAGTCCTCGCAGCAGCCGTGATGACAAAATCTAATATACCCGCCTTGCAGGAACGGCCGCCGTATGTGGGCGTGGCCAGCCCAGAATGCATTTTCAATTACACATCAGCTTTCATTCATCGCCATGTATTAAATGAAATTGGATTGGGTTTTTTCATTTTAATATTGCAGCAAACATTGCACATATGTCTTGGAAAATGCTCACTGAAATACCGAACTACATTGCCATTTACAATATTGCATTATCATTTGGTGTATTACATTTCAAACTTGACTTTGCTACACACATCCCACGGTGTTATGCTGAAAATATAATCCTGCGTTTCCTAGACGTGAGAGTAAATGCATTTAGGACTAATAACATTTAAATGATCATTATGCTACAGTTTCTGCTTGTACTTTATACACATCAAATTCAGTTTGTGCATTGCATTCTCGATTTAATTTAGCAACTTATTGAGCATTAAAATGTGGATGCAATTTACATATGAAAACCGTGTTTCAAATGAGAAATGCAAACGATGGGATTTAATTGTCATTTTCATTCTGCACCAAACATTGCAGGTATGTCTTGGGAAATGCAAGAAATACAGAAGTACATTGCCATTTAACATATTGCATTTCCATTGTGCATGTTCCATTTTGGAATGATTTATGCTACTCATATGCTTGCATATGTTTAATTTTGTCAGACAATTTTTCTTTATATGAAATATTTTTAAATGTGCATCCTTTAAAAAGAGTACAATTTTTATCAGAAGTAAATCTGAAGCTGTTTTAGACTTTTATCTTGTATATTATTACTATTATTTATGTATTTTATCGTATGTATTATTCATTGCTGTTAATGACTTTTAATTGTTAAAATAGTTTTAATAATTCTAGATATAAGTGATGTTTATAAAATGTGGTAAACTTGATCTGTTTCTGTTTTTTCGGCATGACCAGAGAAGCTGAAATGGCAGTGAAATCAAACTTTCACTCCCTCTCTCTGCACTCACAGTTTCAGTGCTGGACAAGTGAAGGCATTGATAAACCTCAACGCATTGTAGAATTTCTGCTTTGCATTATTCCGATGTCTTGCGTAATCCTGCAAAGTGTGTATCTCAATAGAGGCTCATTGGAAATATGTGCCCAGGGCTACACTTTTTGAGAACCGTGAAATATGTGCTACGTCCTGCTGCATTTAGTGTGTAAAACTAACAATACGGGGGGGTATGGGGTATGTTCCTTTCTGCGCTATACAGTTGACGGATTACCGGATGGATTGCTTTTTCAGCGCGATCGAATATGCTGTAAAATATATCTTGCTCTGTTAAACATCACTTGAGAAATATTTAAAAATGGACAAAAATGTCTTAATTTTGCCCACAATTACAATAAAATACACACATAATGGCTTTAAAATCCACATTTCTTTAATATGGATGCCTAATCTATTTCGTACAGTGAAATGCTAAAGGATTGTTTAGTTATGTTTACCTCAGAAGTTGATCAAATATATCAGAAAATGTAATATATGCAATATAACAGCATAGGAAAAATGCTAACGCTGTAACGCTCTACAATATGGGACATGCAGTTTGTTACTTAATGCATTTACGAACATGAACAAACAATGAGCAATACATTTATTACTCTATTTCTCTTTGTTAACGTTGGTATGTTAAAATGCAGTTGTTCATTGATAACTCGGTGCATTAATCTATTAATAAATGGAGAATTATAAAATATGAATGCTGTAAAAGCATTGTTTGTTCATCTTAGTTAAAACAACGTTTAACTAACATTAAATGCATGTCCTGTATTGTAAAGCGATACCAAAAAATCTGATTATTCCCCTGGGTTTACTACATTATAATATATTTAGCAGAGAAACCTGCAGGGGAACGAATACAAATGAAAATTGCATCTCTGAAAAAATCCTGATAAAAAGTGTAAAATAATGATGAAAATATATATGTTTCTCTCATTTCTGCAGCACCGGTCAACTCCAAAACTGCTCTGAAGTCTAAAATTGTGGCAGAGTTTGTCGTAAGTAATGATCTATATTTTACTTTAGGAACATTTCCTGCATGTTATGCTTGTCCTGTTTATTAAAACCTCTTAAATGTCACCGTTCTGCTTAAGTTTACATCACTTTTTTGCAATTAAATCATAATCTAAACATGACTAACTATGTATAGTAGGGAAGGTCTGAGACTTCTGAATACATATTTTACCACAGTTTTTTGTTATGGAGGAAGAGTAAGAGATTTACACATTTACTGTCACCCTACAACCTGTGGGACTGTTTATGCTTGCATTATTTAAACCATAATATTGGAGTCTAAACATAAAGCGATCATGACAGACTTTATATCATTTGGAAGCTTAAGATGTCTATTTTCCATATCTGGTGACTGATTTTTGATAGATATTACTGAGCAGCAGTTATTCATTAATTTGCAACAAGGGATGCTCATCAGAGTCGTAAAGCAGGCATTACTTTGCTACAGCAATCCACATGTTTAGATGTTTTAGAGGCAAATCAAATACCACCAAACCTTTCTTACTACTATAGAATTGTATGTCTTTTACAAATATTGTCAAAAGTATGAAAAAACAAATAGGATTATATTGCTCAAAACATAGGGGGCGCTCTTGTATACACACCAATGTAAACTGGTGGTCATGTCTGGTACTGCAGCCAAACAAAATCTGACTGAAAGCTCATTTTTTGAGATACCAACTTCAAATTTGGAATATAATTAGTTCAGATGTTTAGCTTTAATTTTCTGTCAATATTAAATTGTAACAAATCGTAAGAGAGGGTCTGGTGCATACAGAGACATCAAAGAGTTGTCCACTAGACATGGGACGATAACCGGTTTCAAGGTTTACTGCAATTTGGGAAAAGTCATGACAAACTTTATATCATTTGAAAGCTTAAGATGTCTATTTTCCATATCTGGTGACTGATTTTTGATAGATATTACTGAGCAGCAGTTATTCATTAATTTGCAACAAGGGATGCTCATCAGAGTTGTAAAGCATGCATTACTTTGCTACAGCAATCCACATGTTTAGATGTTTTTTAGAGGCTTCGTTTAAATCAAATACCACCAAACCTTCCTTACTACTATACAATTGTATGTCTTTTACAAATATTTTCAAAGTACGAAAAAAAAATATGGATTATATTGCTCAAAACATAGGGGGCGCCCTTGTATGGATGCCAATGTAAACTGGTGGTCATGTCTGGTACTGCAGCTAAACCAAAATCTGACTGAAAGCTCATTTTTTGAGATACCAACTTCAAATTTGGAATATAATTAGTTCAGATGTTTAGCTTTGATTTTCTGTCAATATTAGGCTGAAAAATACTTTGTAAAATACATGTTTTCTGCAATATAATAAAACATGCATTCATTGTTTTATTTCAGAAACATAAACGCATATAACTTTTGTTTTATTTAACTTTTTGATCCACAATCTGACATCTGTGGTCTTTAAAATGAGACCAAGCTTAAACTTATGCACCAAAGCATTGAAGATTATCAGCCATTTAATTTGATCGTGCCATTTTCATGTCTGTGTTCAGAAACTGAGAGTTAATGGGTTAAATCAGTGTTTTCCAACCCTGTTCCTGAAGGCACACCAACAGTCCACATTTTCAACCTCTCCCTAATCAAACACACCTGAATCAACTCATCATAACATCAGAAGAGACTCCAACACCTGAAGTTAATGGGTCAGAAAAGGGAGACATCCAAAATATGTACTGTTGGTGTGCCTCCAGAAACAGGGTTGGGAAACACTGGGTTAAATAACTAAAAAATGTTCTCTCTTGGTTCTCTTCATCAGCCGCATGATTTTGTCGAGCGTTTAACATCATACAAGCACGCTCAGGATGAGAGTGATTTGAGAGAGAAGCAGTTAGCATCTCTCAGACTGGATGTCTGCAGCAACGAAGCCCTCAAGAGGTTAAAAGGTAATCAAATCAAGTCAAATTGAGCTTTATTGTCATTTAATGTCGTTCTGATACATGTGTGGACATAATAAATATCCAAATTTCATGTCTCGCTGTAAATAAATAAACATACGCATAAATATGAACACAAACACTGGACATATGAGCAATTAAACAAATAACTATACATAGCGAACATGCTGTGATCTAACTTAGGGTGGACGATGCGACCTAAGATTAATTAATTGAACACTTTTCCTTGATTTAGTTTATTTTATTTTGAATGTAATTTAGTTATAATCACCAGAATCCTATATTGTAATAAAGGATAAGATGGGGCTGCACGATATATGGTTTCAGCATCAATATCGCAGTGTGCGAATATGTAGTAGTCACATCGCCGAATTTCAAGTGTATTTAAACCATTTGGACACAAGAAATTAAAAAGTTAGGCACTTTAATAAAGGTTAATTGTGTTTATTTATACAATGAAGACTATACACTGTTATTTTACATTTGATTATTCAATTTCTGTACATCGAGACTGTACTAAAGACGTTCAATTGTTTTCATCTGTGCTTTAATTTCTCTTTTTTTACTATATTTATTTGATTATTTTGTACATGCAGATGCTCGCTTCCCCACAAAAACATCCCGATCAATGTAAAATTATTAATTATTTTTGAAAATAATGAAATTATGCTCTTATTGCAATGTGTATTGCAGAAAAACACAATATTGCAATGCTTAATGTTTGCAGCTCTAGTGTAAGAGCGTGTCTGCTGGACCACGCTGCTACATAAATAAACATAAGCATAAATATGAACACAAACACCGGACATAAGTGCAATTTTTAAAAATACAATACATAGCGAACATGCTGTAATACAAAGGCTGGTTTATACTTCTGTGTTGAGTGATCTGCGCGCCTGCCTTGCGTGTAGTCTTGCATTTATACATCTGCGTGCTGTTTGTGTTGCTCTGCAATAACACTTCAGAAACACTAGATGGCTGTAGGTTTTGATGTTCCTCTGTGTTGAGTTTCTTCATTGGTGTTTTGTTTTTTTCTGAACGCTACAAGTAGCTCAAACTCGCTCATTCAGAGACGCAAACCAGCGGACGTGCACCAATATGGAATAAAATCACTGTCATAAATATTTTGTCGGTTTGGTAGCGGTGGGCAGTGCTGAGAGCCGTGCGCCCGATGGAGCGAGTGTTCTCAAGTGTGGAGTCCTGTGAAGGAGATCCAGATGGAAACATTTGTTTTGCGTTTATCTTATGTGTTGTTGTATGGAATAAAATCACTGTCATAAATATTTCCTGCGTAAATAAAATTCTCGCATCCGTAATTATAAAATCGTACAGGAAAACGGAGCGTACTCGTAATTTTACGAGGGTACAGTTACAAAGTCTGTGATTAGAACAGACACAGATACGACATTTTCTTTGTGTGTTTATATATGACTGATAAATGTACGATGGGTGTACTTTACAAACACGAAGTACAGTTTCACCATGGACGCGAAGTCCTGATTACGAGTATGAATCAAACAGCGACACTCCACTGTCAAAATGACATCACCGCTGTCACAGGCATTAATAAACAAGCGAGAGTCATCAATCAAAATGGCGCCCCTGCTGGACACTCGAGCTCACACACACCGTCTCAGATAAGATTTTTGCTATTCCCTCTTTGAGAAATGTTCGTCATGAGCTGTAATAAAGGTTGAGACTTAATGAGGTCCATTTTCGCTGTGTTTCTTGGACATTTTACAGAATCAAAATTAAGAACGGGCCGAGGATAGAGAGCATAATGTAAGTTAACGTTACAGGCGGCGAGCGCAGTTCCGTTTTCCTGTACGATTTTATAATTACGGATGCGAGAATTTTATTTACGCAGGAAATATTTATGACAGTGATTTTATTCCATACAACAACACATAAGATAAACGCAAAACAAATGTTTCCATCTGGATCTCCTTCACAGGACTCCACACTTGTGAACACTCGCTCCATCGGGCGCACGGCTCTCAGCACTGCCCACCGCTACCAAACCGACCAATCACAAAGCTTGTGCGATGCTTCGTTACGACGTCTAGTTACATTTTTTGAGAGGTGCACATCGGCGTCAGCCACGGCGAGGGGTCTGCGACCACATGAAAGCTGCACCGGACAATATGCGTGCGCTTGATGCAGAAGTATAAATCAGCCTTAACATAGGGCTGGATGACATGACCTAAAATCAAAACCTCGATTACATTGAAAACAATACATTCATTAGGTTAACTAACAGTTTGTTTAAGGCAAGTGTTTGCAAGCAATTGATATGGGCTGAATTCAAACACACAAATTAAATGTAGTCATGTTCAACTTTATTTGTGTGTTTAAATTCAGCCTAAATAAATAGTTTGCAACCACTTACCTTAAAATTTGTACATCCAAATGAGTATTTTCAGTGTAATTAAACACTACCTTGATTTGGAACATTGTATTGGGATGTAATTATTTACTTATAATCAGCAGAATCATAACTAGTAACAAAGAGAGTGTGTGGTGCGTACAGAGACGGAGAGTGTTTTCTACAGGTGGATGAAATATTTCCTGAATTAACACTACATGTTTCTTGACGAGGCTTTTAAAACTCATCTCTCTCTTCATCTACAGATAAAGCGGGAGGAAATAAGTTCTCCAAGGACTTTGAGGAGGGAAGTGTGAAGCTGCAGGAGTTTGTGACGTTCCTGGAGGGCCAGATGAAGGCGGGACCCCCTCTGCTGGAGGCTCTGGGAAACGCAGACATCTTTTATGAGATTCAGTACAAAGAGGTCAAAATTGTTGCCAATGTGAGTCAACTCTGATGCCTGAATATTGTGAAGAGCTGTACTAGATTTCACAGATGCACCGAATTGAAATTTCCACATGCGCTTGACTGGAAACAGAAACAGAACTTCATTGTAATAATTATTATTATTAAAGGGCACCTATTATTCAGAAATCACTTTTATACTGACTAAAAGGGGTGTAATAGGCCTCCTTTAATTATTATAAAGTGACTAGCGACGTTTCCGTCCATAGTTGCGAATTAGACTGGAATGTCAAGTTAAATATTAGTGAATAAAGCAGCATTTCCATCCAGTGTCAAAGAGAAGAAAATGCTCACGTCCTAATAAACTGGAGCTGAGTCAGGGAACTGTAGTTGAGTGCGTTTGGATGTGCCACTCTGGTGTTTTTTTGTCTTCTCTAATAAATGAGTCTGAGAAGACGAAGACGAAACGCACTGAATGCGGCGACTTTTGGAGGCGTGAGACGCTGTGGGAGCGCAGACAGATGATCAAGACAGTTCTGGAGGGACTGAGGCCTTTTACAGTCATAAATATTGCTTCTATCTATTGCTTTTATTTAGAACAGCATTTAAATCCGCCTTTAGGCTCGATTAGTCAGGCACACTGCTTTTGGTGTCATCAATCTGGCAACCTGTGCTTGCATGTTTTGAACCAGGAGTGCAATACCTAGCTCAACCAATGGGTGTCAAGCTTGCATGCAGCACCTTTAAACCTGCAGAAACCCTTTTAATGCTGTATTCCAGTTTCTGTGCATATCTTTGTATGGAAACATGGCTAATGCACAGGTGAAGTCAGAATTATTAGCCCCCCTTGTGAATTTATTTTAATATTTCCCAAATGATGTTTAACAGAGCAAGGAAATGTTCACAGTATGTCTGATAATATTTTTTCTTCTGGAGAAAGTCTTATTTGGTTTATTTGAGCTAGAATAAAAGCAGTTTTTCATCTTTTAAAAGCCATTTTAAGGTCAAAATTGTTACCCCCTTTAAGCTATATATTTTACAAAACAAACCATCATTATACAATAACATGTCTAATTACCCTAACCTGCCTAGTTACCCTAATTAACCTAGTTAAGCCTTTAAATGTCACTTTAAGCTGTATAGAAGTGTCTTGAAGAATATCTAGTCAAATATTATTTACTGTCATCATGACAAAGAGAAAATAAATCAGTTATTAGAGAGTTATTAAAACTATTATGATTATAAATATGTTAAAGAAATCTGCTCTACGTTAAACAGAAATTGGGGAAAAAATAAACAGGGGGGCTAATAATTCTGACCTCAACTGTATATCCCGTATCCTTATAATGTGCTTGTCTGGAACATTTCTCCTCTTTCCCGCAGGCATATAAAGCGTTCGCCAACCGCGTCTGCAGCCTGAAGCGTAAGCTGGACGCTCTGAAGGCGACGCTGCCTCGTCTGGAGGACTCCCCGCTCCCGTCTCCCTCTGCAGACGCCCCGTCCCCAAGCGGATCAGAGTCACCTTTCCAGAGCAGAACAGCAGACGGAGCTCAGCAGCAGAAGGACAACATAGATATTGAAGACATGGACCTGTCTGAGGAGGAGGAGGAAACGTCTGCAAACGCTGGAGCTGCTGCTGGTGAGAAAAAGCAGAAATGAAAGGGTTTGTTCACCCAGAAATGAACATTCTGTTATTGATTATTGGGGGTATGCAGGGCTTAATTTGTAAATTTAATAATTCCCGGAACAAAACCGGGAAATAAAAGTGACCGTGACCGTCGTCCACCACACACTTTCAGTTTTCCTGGATCATGACGACATTAAACGGTGATTTAATGAACGCTCTTTAATTATTTTGTGCCATATAATGTTATAGGGCAGTTATGGAGAATAAAAGCATGCAGCTACAAACAAAAATCATATGAATAATCACTATTCAATTCAAAATGAAATGACTCTCTCAGTCTAATCTTCAAGAAGAGCCTAAAGTTAGCTCTTCTGTCATGTATTCTGGCTGACGTGACTCGCTTTGCTTCTGTCTCCCGCTATCCTGATCCATTCGCGCAGTTTTATCTTCTCGAGATCTCGTTTGATCATGCTCATTATCAGATTTACTCGTGGCTTTAAAAGCTGAAAGTATGCGTGGCTGCCCTGCCTCTCTGCCATTTTGAAAATACAAATATTATTAAGGGTAGGCCGCTGTGGCACTCTTTATTTTCGCTGCTCACTGCATGCGAAACAATCACCAACCAATGAGAGTGCTTGTAAACATAAGAAAGCCGATTGGCTGAAAATAGTGATGAGGGCCAATAGTTAAACACGACTTTTGCTTTAACTTGCGCATGGTGACTAGCATCATGTGTGTGCGCGCATACACAATCCACACAGCCTTCTGCTTTGCTCATTCACATTCTCTCTCTCTCTCTCTTTCTATCTCTCTCACGCAGAGGTATTCACTGCGCACACGTTAATGCCGGATCCATTAAAATAAATTCCGGAACGCAAAACACTAATATCTGACATTTTCCGGAACAGGATCCTGCTTTAATTAAGCACCGGGGGTGGGGATATTTAGGGACTTCACAATCTGATGTGATTCTGAATGTCAGGATCTACATATTTCCATTTTTATTAGTTGTTTAGGACCATATAAACAGTGAAAACAAAGCAAATTATGTTTTGAATGAATATATAATGAATAAATATTATTTAAAGGCTTAACTAGCTTAATAAGGTTAAGGTCGGGTAATTAGGCAAGCCATTGTATAACAGTGGTTTGCTCTGGAGACAATCCAAAACTAATATTCCTGAAGGGGGCTAATAATATTGACCTTAAAATGGCTTTAAATCAATTAAAAGCTGCTTTTATTCTAGCCGAAATAAAACAAATAAGACTTTCTCCAGAAGAAAAAATACTATAGGAATTACTGTGAGAAATTCCTGAATCTGTTCAACATCATTTGGGAAATATTTGACAAGGAAACAAAAATTCACAGGAGAACGAATAATTTTGAGTTCAGCCGTATGTATGGTTTGATATGAACTAACATGATTATCTTGTGTCCTCTAGTTGATGAGAAGAAAGAGAAGTCCAGTCTTCCATCCGCATCTAAGACCACTAATGCTGCAATAACTAAAAGCTCCCAGATCACTGCTGCTAAAACACCCCAGAATTTATCCACTTCCACAAAGACCGTGTCTGTGTCCTCAACCAGTCAGACGCCTCCTGTAAACACTACACCCATAAACACAGCCCCGGCTCCGGCCCCGGCCCCCGCGGTCAGCCCCGCTCCCCTGCAGATGAACTTGGCCAATGTTGATCTGGGCAAAATTAGCTCCATTCTGAGCTCGCTGTCCAGCGCAATGAAGACCACTGGTGAGTTTGCCTTTCGTAGAATGTAATATATGGTAGGTCATATGTACAAATAGCATAGGGCTGCTTAATTATGGTAAAAGTTATACAAGTTTTTGATCATTGATGATTATTTAAAAAGGTTGTGAGTGAACCATATGACCAAATAATGTATGAGTGATTGATTTATTTTTAAAAATGAGGTATATCTTGCTTTGTTTTATATTTTTATTGCTTTATTTTACTTTTTTAATTGATTTAATTGATTTAATAATTAAAATTACATTGAATTGTGTATATTTATGTTATATCTACATTTTAGAAACCATTGACATGTCACGATTCTCAATACCACAGCATTTATTATGTATTTATTAGTATTAGAGCAGGGGTCTCAAACTGCAGGCCATTTGCGGCCTCCGCTCGTCCTCCCTCTAGCCCGCAACTGAGCATTATCATCATTGCTGTGCAGTCGCATATACACTTGTGGTTTTGACCCCACCTACTGGACATTTAAGGTACTGTATTATATATTCGGGTTACTTTCGGTTTCTCTCAGTGTGCGGTCGAGAGTAACGCAAATGTAGATTGTTTCTGGGGCTGATTTAAACGTTGAAATATGTCCGTAGGTGCTCAAAAAGCTAAATTTTTGTAAATATTTAAGCGTCATTCGATTATAATCAGTTTTATACCACCTGTATTGTGTTGTATAAACACTTCTTCATGGCTTACACATTATGCTGGTGGTGTAAATATGATCATTTGGCTAATATTCGATTCCAATGGTCTCATTAATGTAGATTTTCCTCATATGCATATTAAGATTTGCTTTAAAAATGTGCATTAGTAAAGTTTTACTGCTGGCTAAATTGAACATGTTAAAGTAAATGTGAATATGTACATGCTTTCCCCCTCTTTGTTGTAGTTTTACCAAAAATAATTATATTGAGAAGAACTATTGCCAGCAAAGTCAATAAAGTTACCCAATCAGCTTTCTCCTGTCTATCTGTTAAACTTTTGGTTAAGAAACCATTGATTGGGACATTATTATTATTATTAAATAGTTATTAAATAGTAGTATTTTTATAGTAATTTAAACTACCCTTTTAATATGTACAATAAGAAACAAAAAGAAAGAGCTTTGATACTCTGGGAAGGATTGTCTGAGTGCATCAATTACATCAGGTTTCCACTTATTACTTGTGCTTGAATGTTAAAAGAGCCCTCCTATGAATTCGCTTATTTGAGTTTGAGACCCCTGTATTAGAGTGTCTGATATTAGTGACAAAAAAAGTCCTCAAAATTAATGAAAATAATTCAACTGTAATAAAAAAGCAGAAATGAAATGGGATGAATAAATGAAGCAAACTCTGCTTTAAGGTGTTTTATGGATGACTGAAGTATAAAATTACAGCATATATGGTAAAAAAAGCCATGAATGGGGATCACACACCAGAAGCGCCAATCGGCAATGCACCGCGTAGCGCCACGCATTTCAGACTTCGAAGCGCAGGTTTCTGAATTCTATCTGAATAGTTTCATTTTAAATAGCATGCGAATGTGCGCGTCTGGTGTGCGATACTTTCAACTGTCATGTGACGCCATTAAGGCTGTTGATATGCTTATGGCACAAATCTTAACCATGATCATTGTGGTCAGTGTTGTAATGATTATTTAACATAATTATGAGTTAAGTTGAGACTTACACTATTTATATATATTTTTTTACTAGGAACTGGATATTAGTGACAAGCAAACAAAAAAGTCTTCACAATTATTGAAAATAATTACATTTAATAATAAAAAAGCAAAGGACAAATGCAATAGTTAACAAATGAAACAAACCTTGCTAAGTTTCTTTTAAATGCAGGTCTCATGTGTTCACTTAATTCATAATCAAATGTAAATAACAGCATAGTTTTCACCTCAAGAACTAACTTTGTTTCTTATAAAAGTCCTTCACTGAAGAGCAGTGAGTGATTTTGAATTTGTCTTTAGTTGTTTGATTAATATCAAGCACACAGTCAGCGATAATGCACGTCGATGTCACTGTAAGAGCTGCACGGATCTAATATACCATTACACATGTATTTTAATTCTCAACAGTTTGTTCATTTATTACACGACTGATGAGCTGTTTTACATGAATATTCATTAAGCATATAATCTGTCTTAACACCCAGGTGCAAGTCCCGTGTCTCGTCCTACTCCTGCCACTCCGACTACACCATCCACCCATGCGTCTTCCTCCAAAGCTGCCCCTTCCACCCCTGGCAGCGCTCCCACATCCAACCCTCTGGCAAACATTCTGTCCAAAGTCGACTTCTCTCCAGAGAACATCCTAAACGTTCTTAGCAAAACACAGACTCATGGCTCCAACCTGCAGGGTAAGATGCAATACCGGTGATTTCCAATAGAGCTGAGGCAAAATATCATTCGAGAAATCAAGATTTGCAAAAATGCTAGCCTAGAGTGCCGTTTTGTGTTAAATACAAGCCTTGAGGGCCGTCAGCTGTTAAAAACTAGCATAGAGCACCATCTGCTGTTAAACACTAGCCTAGAGCACCATCTTCTGTTTTAAACTGGCCTAGAGCGCCGTCTGCTGTTAAAAATTAGCCTAGAGCACCATCTTCTGTTTTAAACCAGCCTAGAGCAACGTCTGCTGTTAAAACTAGCCTAGAGCGCCATCTGCTCTTAAACACTACCCTAGAGCGCCATCTGCTGTTAAACACTACCCTAGAGCGCCGTCTGCTGTTAAACACTAGCCTAGAGCATCATCTTCTGTTTTAAACTGGCCTAGAGCGCCGTCTGCTGTTAAAAATTAGCCTAGAGCACCATCTTCTGTTTTAAACCAGCCTAGAGCAACGTCTGCTGTTAAAACTAGCCTAGAGCGCCATCTGCTCCTAAACACTACCCTAGAGCGCCATCTGCTGTTAAACACTAGCCTAGAGCACCATCTTCTGTTTTAAACCAGCCTAGAGCAACGTCTGCTGTTAAAACTAGCCTAGAGCGCCATCTGCTCTTAAACATTAGCCTAGAGCGACATCTGCTGTTAAACACTAGCCTAGAGCGCCGTCTGCTGTTAAACACTAGCCTAGAGCGACGTCTGCTGTTAAACACTAGCCTAGAGCGACATCTGCTGTTAAACACTAGCCTAGAGCGCCGTCTGCTGTTAAACACTAGCCTAGAGCGACGTCTGCTGTTAAACACTAGCCTAGAGCGACGTCTGCTGTTAAACACTAGCCTAGAGCGCCCTCTGTTGTTAAACACTAGCCTAGAGCGACGTCTGCTGTTAAACACTAGCCTAGAGCGACATCTGCTGTTAAACACTAGCCTAGAGCACTGTCTGCTTTTAAACACTAGCCTAGAGCGACATCTGCTGTTAAACACTAGCCTAGAGCGCCGTCTGCTGTTAAACACTAGCCTAGAGCGACGTCTGCTGTTAAACACTAGCCTAGAGCGCCCTCTGCTGTTAAACACTAGCCTAGAGCGACGTCTGCTGTTAAACACTAGCCTAGAGCGACATCTGCTGTTAAACACTAGCCTAGAGTGCCGTCTGCTGTTAAACACTAGCCTAGAGCGACGTCTGCTGTTAAACACTAGCCTAGAGCGCCCTCTGCTGTTAAACACTAGCCTAGAGCGACGTCTGCTGTTAAACACTAGCCTAGAGCGACGTCTGCTGTTAAACACTAGCCTAGAGCGACATCTGCTGTTAAACACTAGCCTAGAGCGCCCTCTGCTGTTAAACACTAGCCTAGAGCGACATCTGCTGTTAAACACTAGCCTAGAGCGCCCTCTGCTGTTAAACACTAGCCTAGAGCGCCCTCTGCTGTTAAACACTAGCCTAGAGCGACGTCTGCTGTTAAACACTAGCCTAGAGCGACGTCTGCTGTTAAACACTAGCCTAGAGCGACGTCTGCTGTTAAACACTAGCCTAGAGCGCCCTCTGCTGTTAAACACTAGCCTAGAGCGACGTCTGCTGTTAAACACTAGCCTAGAGCGCCCTCTGCTGTTAAACACTAGCCTAGAGCGACGTCTGCTGTTAAACACTAGCCTAGAGCGACGTCTGCTGTTAAACACTAGCCTAGAGCGACGTCTGCTGTTAAACACTAGCCTAGAGCGCCCTCTGCTGTTAAACACTAGCCTAGAGCGACATCTGCTGTTAAACACTAGCCTAGAGCGCCCTCTGCTGTTAAACACTAGCCTAGAGCGACATCTGCTGTTAAACACTAGCCTAGAGCGCCCTCTGCTGTTAAACACTAGCCTAGAGCGCCCTCTGCTGTTAAACTCTAGCCTAGAGCGACGTCTGCTATTAAACAGTAGCCTAGAGCGACGTCTGCTGTTAAACACTAGCCTAGAGCGCTGTCTGCTGTTAAACACTAGCCTAGAGTGACATCTCCTGTTAACCACTAGCCTAGAGTGACATCTGCTGTTAAACACTAGCTTAGAGCGCTGTCTGCTTTTAAACACTAGCCTAGAGCGACATCTGTTGTTTAAAACCAGCCTAGAGCGCCGTCTGCTTTTAAAAACAAAGCTTTGAGTTTATTAATTAGGCATTTTTTAAATCTCAATACTGATGCAGAATTGATTTCTCAAACAATATTCTACTTCAACTTCAATTTCAAGTCTGTTTGTCAGTAGCAGATGGGTCATTTGAACTGTTCATTGTATTGATATATTTGATATTTAATAAATCTCGTGTTTTGCAGGTTTGTCTTCTCTCCTTTCGTCAGCTCGTTCAGGCACTCTCAGCTCCTCAGACGCGGCTCCATCTTCATCCTCTTCTTCTTCAGCCGTTTCCACAACTCCAGCATCTTCCAGCACAAACACCCCAACCACATCCAAGGCCCTGAAGCCAACAGGCAACAATAAGCGGGAGAAAAGCAGAGAGTCGGAGAAGACAAAAGTCAAAGAAAAAGAGCGAGAAAAGAAAGTGAAAGAGGCCCAGAGTGAGACTGTTGCCTTGCCCAGTTTGGAGTCAAAGATCAACAGTTTCCTCCAAGGCAATCCAGGGTTCGGTGCTTTAGGACTGGATCTTGACAGCAGTAGCCCTCTTATTGTCGGTGGGGAAAACATGGATGGCACCCCAGTCCGAGACGAGAGTGGGAGCACGCCAACACAAGATGAAATCATGGACTCTCTCCATGTCTCCAATGACCCAGAGCATAACCTTTCACCTACAGCCTACCACAGTGGAGACCCCTGGGACGCAGTGATCACTCCTCAAGACACACTTGGAGAAAAGAAAGATCGGGATTACCGCACAATACCACCTTCAAGACTCCCTGCTTTCACCCCAAGTGTGACTAAATCAGTCAAGGCAAAAACCAAAGAAGAAGTCCCTAAGAGAAAATCGGCAAGTGTGAACATTCCATCATCAGCGCAGGATCAGAACAAAAAGCCAAAGATGGATGGAGACGGAGCGAAAAGTGCACCCTCCCGCAACCCACCCTTAGGATCTGAAGACGGGACGAAAGACAAAGAGAAGAAACCTTCGACTGATAACGGAGAGTACTACCATCGCATTGAGACTGTGGTTTCATCAGCATCATCCTCCAACGAAGGAGCGCCGATTGAAACTCTCGATTACAGCAACCGCATTCAGACGGTGGAAGGCATCCGATTAGTCGGCCGAGGTCTGAGAAGAGGAAGCAGCGCTAGTTCTAGAGCCAGCAGCACTTGGTATGAAGAGGAAGAGTTTATGGAGTCCCAATCGCCACATCACGCTCATGAAAGTCCTGAAGAATTGGGATTAGTCCCACCTCTTCCTCCTCCTCCACCCCTTCCCACTCACCTTCCACCCCCTTTACAGTACCCTCCTCCACCACCCTACCCAAACGAAGACCCAACACGCCCCATTCCTCAACTCCATCCTCCATTTTTTCCTCCTCTACTTCCACCGATCCCCCAAACCCCACCGCCTCCTAGAGACTTCCCCAGCACCACCGTTATGGTTGGTGGAGTCCTCGTACCGATAGACCGAGTGTTACCTTACCAACCAGGCAACCTCCGTCCTGATGGAGTGAATGCACCCATTAGAGGAGCCAAACCCCCATCCCTGCTTGGTGAAGCCCCGCGGCCGGGTACGGTGAAGGAGCAGTTCACATTGCTCCACTCTCCACCTCTGCACCGTCCCGGCACCCCTGGCGTTCCTCCACCCCTATTGGGTAGAATCAGAGAAGGCCCCAATTGCACGCCTCCAGCCACACCCACAGCTCCACCCCCATCCACAGAGCCCCGCCCCCTTTTATCACTTCCCAACCGCCCACTAATAAACAACCCAAATCAAAGACATCGTCGCCCTTCTCCTCCTCAATCCCACATCCACCCAAACCACTACCATACGCTCCGCTCTCCACAGTTCCCTCCCAGAGGTCCCGGCTCCCACAAACGTGAGCCTCTAATTCCCGGAGCCAAGCGCTCGTCTGCTAATTTCAGCAGCGGGCCTTTCAACCCTTCCAAGAGACCATTTATGCCCCCTCGATATTAGCATCTAGATGCTAAAAGAGCAATGTAAATACACATGCATCGACACCTCCGCAGGTCTTCAGGAGGTTTTCTGATACCCTGAACTAGCCGGAGGAGAAACCAGATCGGCTAATCCAGAAACCTCCTTATGAAGGAAGCCAGAAGGTGGTTATTCTTTTCAGTGTGTGTGTGTGTGTGTAGGAGTGTGTGTGTGTGGATGAGTTGTAAGTAGATACGCTGGCTATCTCTTTCCCTTCAGTAACTCTTTCCCCCCCTATAACACTTACTTCCCAATGTTTCTGATGTAAATACTTGTTTCTATTGTTGACAGGTTGCGGAGTGCTGTTTCTGTCTGTTAACTCACCTCTGTTACTCTCGAGCGTAGAGCCAGCGGAGTTCAACTTTATTTCTGAGTGATTAAATTATTGTGGTAGACGTTAACGCTGGGCAACGATGTTGGCTTGTTGTGATCTTAATGCTTCATAAAGCTAAAATGCAGCCACTTTAACAGTCTTTATCAAGATGTGAAGATCTTGGCTCACACTGCGTACGATATATACTAAAACAGAAGCTATACTTAGTAGTTTGCAAGTGCTTATCAAGAGTTCCTTTGCGTTTTTTCTTTTCTCCTATTGGGATACAGTAGAATTATTATTATTATTACGTGTATTCTGATTAATAAAGGTATTGTAACAAGAAATATTATTGAAAGAAAGGAGACTTTTCTTACAGGTGGGTCTCGTGCTTTGTTCAAGAACATTTTCTCATGTTATTCTGTTCTATAATGTCGTGATGTTTGCAGAAACGAGCAGAGACAGGACACATCTTTCTCATTAGGTCCATTAGTTCACATTAGTTTAGAATATTTACATTTCCTCAGTGTATCTGAATTGTTTATTTTTCCACCAGTCACTTCTTTATCTCTACACTATAAATTAATAATAACTGTAAATTAGCAGTTTTCTGTATTTTGTGATTCCTGTTTTTATTATTCCCCATTTATTGATGCTTCTGAGTTGCATTTTGGGATCTTGATCTTTCTTTCAACAACTTTTAACCTTGAAAAGTTTGAAAAAAGTGGCTTTTATTGTCATTTGTAATAGTTAGCGGTGCGATATCGTCTGGTCTATCGCCGGGCCGATACCTAGATGGGAGAACACATGGGAAAGCTAGGTTGTTGCCGAAAGTGGTGTTAGTGAGGCCAGCAGGGGGCGCTCAACCTGTGGTCTGTGTGAGTCCTAATGCCCCAGTATAGTGAAGGGGACTCTATACTGTCAGTGAGCGCCGTCTTTCGGATAAGACGTTAACCTGAGGTCCTGACTCTCTAGTCATTAATAATCCCATGGCACTAGTAGGGGTTTAATCCCGGCATCCTGGCCAAATTTGCCCCTGGCCTCTATCCATCATGCCCTCCTAACCATAATTGGCTTCATCATTCTGTCTCCTCTCCACCAAACTGGTGTGTGGTGTGCAGTCTGGTGCAATATGGCTGCTGTCGTGTCATCCAGGTGGATGCTGTACACTGGTGCTGGATGAGGAGACCCCCCCCCCCCCTAATATTATATTTATATTAGTAAATTTTCTGTTACTTTATTTCTTGATATATTATTTCTTATACATTATATAATTTCAAACGTCTAAAATGTCAATAAAAGTCACTTTGTTAAACTGTAGAGTTGAATTTTCAACATCAGAAGTGGACAGAGCAGAGATCAACATCCCATAATGCAATTCACCACAGCAAATAAACACTTGTGAATGGCAAAATACAGAAACTGTTCATTAACAGATATTTTTGACAGCGTTTGATTTTAAAAAGCAACATTAGTTTATCCCGTTCTCATGATATAAATGTGGGACTTGGTCTGTTTCCTGCACCAGACTCACTGTCAGAATCATATGCATTGTTCTCCAAGCTAAATCAAATAGCGAATCCTTTGACAATGTAGATTCACTGCTTTTTAGCAAAATGCTTGACGACTTCAATGTGAAAATGACATGTACTTTGTTGTAGTTCTGTGTCAGAAAATAAGTGAAGTTGTTCCCATCGGTGCCGAACTGTTGAGGAGTGTGATTCAGTGTCGTCTTTTCCAGTGTTTATCACAAGAAAGAGCATCATTTACTGATTTCAAACTGTTTTAAGGGCAGATCTGTTGCACGTTCTAAATGAATGAGTCTACCAAAAGTGTAAATGAAAAGAGTTTCACACTTGTTCCCTGCTCAGTCCTGACGTAAAATCTGGATTCATGCAGACGTTTCAAGGTACTGAGATAGTCTGGGTTAACTATTTAAAGCCATAATTCACTCAAGAATGAAAATGATCATTAATTACTCCACAAACTGCTCCAAACCTGTATAAATTTTGCTCCTTTTCTTAACATACTAGATATTTTTTGGAGAATATGCAAAACTCTATGCATGAGGTCTGGGCGATAGAACAAAAATCATAAGTCTTCCTGTATCCTGATAATAATGTGTATCACAATATACTATCATTTCTGTAATTTCAATCAATTAATGGTTTACATTTTTAATTAGTGTATATAATTATAATTAATCATTTACATTTATTTTTGACATTTTAATGTATATACTCAGAAATGTACTGAGTATATGGATAACATTTTGTATTACGGCTGGGCGATATGACAAAAATCAGTCATCTCATATCCTGATAATCATATGCATCACGATATAGTATCATTTCCGTGATTTCAATTAATGAAATGAGCAATATCACACGGCTGTATATCACTATGGCTGTATATCAGCACTGGTGGGACACTAAGGCACGCTTCCCACCTGTGCTGATATACAGCCATATCGCACTGCTACGAGTGTGATATTGCGTTTAAACAACAGTTCGACGGCATAATGGTGTATATAAAGAAAATCAAACACAGAGTCTAAAACCCTTTTGTATTAGGAACTACTTTTGTCCGCCATTCATTCACATCTGCAGCTGACCTCAGAACAGCAGAAACCGTTACTAACTCACCAGCGTCACTTTAGAGCTAGCGTTTGAGTGATTCTCTAGCGTAATGTCTAAAGTGATGATAAAACAGCTGATTTTGCTCACATTTTAAGATTAAAAGGCTGAACGACATGAAATGTCATCAGTCTACAGAGATATCTTCTTTCAGTATTACAGTCTACAGTATTTCTGTTGCAATCGGGATATCACAATAATTAACCTCGAAGAAATCAGCGCTATAACTACCAGACTGCTGTTGTGTTTGCGATCAGGAAAAACGCTAAACACATACTGGCATTTCTTCTTTCTTTCTGCCAACACAACACGCATTCCTGAAATGCGAGTCCCATCTTACACTCAATACCAGGGGTGGGCAAACTCGGTCCTGGAGGGCCAGTGTCCAGCACAGTTTAGCTCCAACTCTGATCAAACACACCTGCTTATATAATTAGTGATCTTGGAGACACTGATTAGCATGTATTTAGGTGTGTTTGATCATAGTTGAAGCTAAACTATGCAGGACACCGGCCCTCCAGGACCGAGTTTGCCCACCCCTGCTCAATACACTACAGTTATATGCTATAAATATAGCACTACAACATACAAAAGAGAGAGATCGACTTAGAAAGTCATTTACCTGTTTAATAATGATTTGATCAGCTGTAGTTTGAAATTACGCTGGTTTTCTCTTAGAGCTTATAATGCGGTCTCTGTCGCCATCTTGTGGATGAACATCATCAACCGTCTTTGCTCAAAGGCAGGCTAACGGCCGCTGACGAGCTGTCTCTCCGTAATTATACATATTTTAAAATAGACACTGTCCCTTTAAATAAACTGCATAGTTGCAATCTAAGCAAAGACATTCTCGACTAAAAAAAGCCTCAAAAGTACATTATGTTGTCCAACAGCTGCAATATTTGTCAAACTGTAGAGTGTCCTCAGCTTGTTGCTGTATGTCGGCGGAGTAATACACAAGAGTGAAGAGGCTAGTCGAGTGCTGTTACTGGCAGAATATCGCATGGCTATCAGCCAATCAGATTCAAGAACCAGACAGTACTGTCTGTATGTATGTGTGTATATATATATATATATATATATATATATATATATGTACTGTATATATAAACGTACTCATATGTGATCATATTTCTCAACTTATTCAGACTATATGTTTAATTTGTAATGTAGAAATATAAAATAAATATTAATAAAATATAAAAACACTGAAAAGCTAATAATTACAGGTCCAAACAAAGATAAATTGATATGGCAAAATGAAATGCACAATGTAAACATTGTATTTTCTCACAATGCAGTTATTCATGTTTGTCTCTGCATCACTGTACTGGCGTGTAATATTGCACTAAGGTATTACTGTAAACAATGTATTTAGTGACCCCACAAAATAAGCCATAGAGCATAATAGGAAATTATAGACGTTTTATTTTGTTCTTACAATATATATCGTCATATTGCACAGCCCTAATATGCTTAATTTTCTTCATATTCACATTTAATCAGAAGAAATAAAATCTTACAGGTTTGAGATCAAGTAGATGATGAAATTTTCATTTAGGTGTGCAATTATCTCTTTAATTACAACCAGAAAACAACAGAAAAATCTTGAAGTACATCACTGTTCTGGAGCTCCTCACACAACGGATCTCATCGTGACTTTATCTGACAGTTGTGTTTGCAATAGGATGTTTTATTAGTTATTTAAAGGGATATTTCACACAAAAATGAAAATCGCCTCATTTACTCTGCTTCATGTGGTTTTAAACCTTTGTGAGTTTCTTCTGTTGAGCACAAAAGAAGATATTTCGAAGAATGCTGGCACTAAATGACCTCTAGTCTGTAAAAAAAAAATACTACGGAAGTCAGTGAGTGCCAGCATTCTTCAAAATATCTGCTTTTGTGTTCAACAGAGTTTTCAATTTTGAGTGAACTAACCCTTTAAGAGTTGTGTCCCATAGAATAAGGATCTTGTAAATGTCTGAACAAACAACACTTTCACCTTCAAGCTGCGTTTTTCACCCATTTATATTTCTGTCATGTTCCCTTCCCAGATGATGAAATAGAGACACCATATCTCCACATCGTGATTTAAATGACATAATGTGATTGCTTCAATGGATTCTTATATTTTAACAGTGCATAACAGCACTTAAAGCCAGTTTAACATGCTGATTTTTTCATTATTTTATTAGTTTGCTCCATTTGACACTTAATGATTCACATTTTATTATGATAACTGATATTGTAAGTGCATCTGCAACCAAGCAGTCAGCAGTGTTGTGTAATATCTTTAATTTCACTAATGACAATCAATGATTGTGTTCATATCTGAAACACTGTTGAATTTGGCGTAGTAGTTAACTCTTGTCCACCTGTTTCAGATCATGCAAATATAAAACACTCAGCTGAGATTTAATTTACTGTATAGTTTGTGTTATTGATACTAAAATTGAGCTTTTTGTGTCTTATCCCTACTGAAAAAAACTGCTTAAACCAGCCTAGGCTGGTTGGCTGGTTTTAGCTGGTCGACCAGCATGGTTTTAGAGGGGTTTTGGCCACTTCCAGGCTGGTTTCCAGCCATTTCCAGCCTGGTCTTAGCTGGTCAAGCTGGGTGATGACCACCTAAAACCAGCTTGACCAGCCTGGCCAGGCTGGGAGCCCAGCCAAAACTAGCTATGTCCAGCTTATACCAGGCTGGTTTTAGCTGGTCATTTTCCAGCCTGACCAGCTAAGACCAGGCTGGAAATGGCCAAAACCCCTCTAAAACCAGGCTGGTCAACCAGCCTAGGCTGGTTTAAGCTGGATTGTTCAGCAGGGATAACTAATCAATCATAATTTACATTCAGATTTGTTAGCAGTATGTGTAGTAAACATTTAATATTCATGTGTAAAACACATTCTGAGCTATTTAACGTTGGAGAAACGAGTCTGAATGCTTATATGATCAATTAAATTGGTCAAGGGCTCCCTCAGTAGACAGCACTCACTAGTGAAGTGCACTAGTTTGTCGGCTAGACTCATGTTAACGTGTTATATGCATTTTTACCTCGTCTCTAGGCTCCAGCAGATATTATAGGTTGTTGTTCTGAGTTCATGTAGGTTTATTGTGTTTACCCCGTATATATGAAGACATCACATCAGGCTTTTGGAGGCAGAAGTTTGTTCTATTCCCTCGTTTTGTTCCAAAAACACATGTTGTCTTTACATCCGTCTACTTGAGAGTGCAGTGTGTTTACATGGAGCAGCATCCGCAGCGTTTTATCTGTCACTGAATGTATTTACTTACGCAGTGAGTGGACGCACGTGACGCACTACTGATTCGTTTTCCCATTGGTTGTTTCTCACACAAAGCCCGCCCACCTCTGCTTCCCCTCAGCCAATCGGGTTTGCTGCTCAGTGGCGGTGTGGTAGTTCCGGTAAAAAAAAATGGCAGCGCTCGTAGAGAGGGCATCGTTTGATGTGATTATTAGTTGACATTATGTAGTTTTGGCTCTAGTTAGTGATCGTGATAATGTTAATATCGGTGTTTTCGAGATGGCCCGTCCGGCAGGCGGCTGTGAGGGTGGTGGTGCGGAGCGGCAGACACTACGGGAAGGTGTGTGTGTATATGAGAGCGAGAGAGAGAGACTCATTCAGACTCAGTCATGTTAGTGATGTTGATGACACTTTGACAGTAGTGTTCAATTAGCATCTTCCTGTGTTTGCACCTACAGTAAAACTGAAATTATGAAATATTATTAGGTATACATTCTTTTTTTATTGTGTTTTTTTAAATAAACTATATAAATACTATTGTAAAAAAGTTTGTATTGGTGTAACAATCTAATATTAGCAAACAACACCAAGTATTAGTACTATTTTTTATTTAAAGTTTAGCATTTTGTGAAAAACTGGAATAATAAAGCTATTAAATACAACAATATTTAATGATTTAAAAAAACAAGAAGAATTAAACATTTCTGCTTATTCTTAAAGGGATAGTTTTCCCCAAAAGTCTCATTCACTTGTACTAAACCTCTGAGTTCTCTTTTCCTGTTGAAAACAGGAAGATATATTACAATATATAATAAATATAAATTAAATATTTTGAGGAAAGATTGGTACCCCTTGACTTCCATTATTATCTGTTATTTTTGTTATCCCCCTCTGCTATTTTACTACAGATATCAGTGGTTTTGGGTTACCAACTTTTTAGTATTTTCACCATTATTAAAAAAATTGACTATGTATTATTATTATTATAATTTGGTTGAACTATCCCTTTAAGCACAGGCACATTCACAATATTCTTTTTCGGAGAACATAATTAAAATACATGCAACACATTTTATTTAGTGGTTTCAGATTGTTGGCTTTAGTTGTGAGTGTAATGAATAGCGGTAAAGTTGGTTTTATATTCACACATTCGTTCAGTGACACACTCCTTATATTGTTTACCACGGCACTTTAAATATTCAGTCTGAAATAACCTGCAAGTGTGACTTGAAAACAACATTAACACTGTTTATTTACAGTGTTGTACTTTGATAGTCATTGGTTGCTAATATGATTTCGCTATTTAGAGTTTGCAGATAATACCTGTATGACATCATATTATTAAGGGTAAAGTCCAAATGTGCGAATATAAAAGCAACTTCACCTCTAATGACTGTATATTTATATGCAGACTATATCTGTGATGCCATTTGAGTCTCTTCAAGTAGGCATTGGTATAAGATTCTGATGATAACCTTGTATAAACATATCACGGCATTGGGATCACTGCTCTAAAATCTGTTCTTTTTAAATGTCTGGGTAAACAACAACAACTTTTCCCTCCGCTGAACACAATATACTTTATTTTAAGAAACATTTATTATATTTTGGTGCAGTAAACATATCAGGCTGAATAATTAAAATAAATGATTGACTCCTGCCGTCTTCATTAGTTTCAGAAACATTGATTATTTATAATCATATTCATATCATCAGAAGGAGTCTTCGGAGATCTTTCTTAATTTTAGATTTAATTAAGCCACTGCACTGTTTACCAGAGCATGCTGGGATTTTAGAGCCAAAGTGTTTTGTTTTTCAGAGGTTTTCTGAATTGTGGACTAGTAGATACTGTTGCCCTAAAAGTAAAGAAAAACCCACATATAATGCATGAACAGAATAACATGACACTTGCTGTTTTAAAACCATGACTTTTCCAAACAGTAAAATAAATAAAATAAAAAGTATAAATAATAATAAATAATAAATAATAAAAGTAAAATAAATAAATAAATAAAAAGTTTAGTTTGTGTTTGCTTAATTTTGTGTACTGACCATATTTATTTAGCATATATAAATGCACACAGTACACACACAATTAAGTAAACACAAACTTTTTGTCTGTGTGTTTTGTACATAAAAACAAACCTGTTTTTGTATTTTTCATGTTTGTATTTGATTGGTCATAATTGATTGTTAAACCACACACAATATGGCTCAAATACTTCAGAAAATGCTTGTAGATTTCACTAGAAATGACAAATTAAAGTGAAACTATTTTAAAGAAACAGTAGCTAACACTTTGAATTCAGTATTATTTTTAAACATACGAAGACCAGGTATACATTTTCAACACCGTTTATCCAACTAAAGTTTTTAGCCAAAAATAAATGATAAACCTGTAACCCTCGTGCATCCTTATAGACATTTATCTGTTTTATTTTTGTAGTTTAAATTTCCCTGTGTTAATGCAAAATGCCTAAATGTTGGCTCAGGTGTGCATTTCTATTGGAGTTTTAATAGTTCACCCTCATTTCCATTAAAAAATAAATACATTAATTCTACAATTAATTCTAACAGCATTAAGTCTGGCTTAGGTGTGTATTTTTGTCGTAATTTTAATATTTCACCCTCATTTTCCTTAAAAAATAATCTGTTTTACACTTGGCACAAAGAAAGTTACTCCCAGGACAACATGTCCACATTGAAACTCATTAAAACTGCAACTTTGGCATTAAAATAAACTATTAATATAACTTTAAAATGTTGCATTATTTATTAGTAGGCTTTCATTTCATTGTGAAGGCTTAAACATGTTTAATTTTGACTGTTTTACTTGATGGTGGCACTTATACAAGATTTTATATGAAGAAAATGCTCATTTTGTTTCTGCTTGTGTGTTAATAGTCTATAAGAGAGTTGATTTGGAAAGTTATGCAATGCAGTTGTGTGGGAGTGTTGGGATGGATGTCAGTGTATGTGTACAGATATTCTAGTGAATGTTTTTAACACCTAATCCAAAAACAGTTTTAGAGATTTTAGCAATACATAAATAGTAAAACCGTAACCCTTTCGTATCCTTATGGACACTTTTGTCTTTTTCTGTTTTGTTTTTAAATATAATCTTTCCTGTGTTAATTCTAACAGCATTAAGTCTGGCTTAGGTGTGTATTTTTGTTGTAATTTTAATATTTCACCCTCATTTTCCTTAAAAAAAATCTATTTTACACTTGGCACAAAGAAAGTTACACCCAGAACAACATTTCCACATTGAAACTCATTAAAACTGCAACTTTGGCATAAAATAAACTATAAATGTAACTCTAAAATGTTGCATTATTTATTAGTAGACTTTCATTTCATTGGGAAGGCTAAAACATGTTTAATTTTGACTGTTTTACTTGATGGTGACATTTTTACAAGTTTTTCATATAAAGAAAATGCTCATTTTGTTTCTGCTTGTGTGTATTAATAGTCTATTAGAGTATTTTTGTCTTAATTTTAATAGTTTACCCTCATTTCCCTTAAAAGAAATAAATATTACACTCGGCACAAAGAAAGTTACACCCAGAACAAAACATTTCTACATTCAAACCCATTAAAATCTGCATATTTGACATCAAATATAACAATAAAATGTTGCATTATTTATTAATAAGCTTTCATTTCATTGGGAATGCTTCAAACATTTAATTTCGACCATTTTATTCCTGCTTGTGCATATTAGAGTCTATTATATAGTTACTATTATATTACAGTCTATTTTAATATTATGATTCCTTAAATTATGCATCTATAATTGTGTGGGAGTGTTGGAATGAATGTCAGTGTGTGGTTTATTCAATATATTGAACACTTTAAATCTAAATACAGATTTAGCAAATAAATAAATAGTAAAATCTTACTATATTAATGGCCAAACAAATAAACTTCCATCCCAAACCCTCTCCTGTTTTCCAGCTTGGGGTCGAGCGCTTGCGAGTTTTCCAGTCTCTGCAGGATCGGCTGCTGAAAGCGACTGGATCTCCGTCAGGACGGAATCTGGCCGTCCGATTGGCTGATGGCAGACTGGTGAAGGGGTCAGCAGGAGTGACATCACCGCTACAGATCGCCCGCAGTGAACGGTGAGTATACCACACACACACACACAGACCTCCTGTTAATTCAGAGATTATGATTCAAAGTCCTGTTAATATTATCCAAACACAGTTTTCAAAGCCCTCCTCAACAGAAAATACTTTTTTATTTGGTGTTATTTGTGCTAGTTATGGTGAAATGTAAAAATATATATATATAAATGAATGGAGAATAACGAAACAAATAAAAGTTCTGAAACAAACAAACAGGAACAACTGTTATTAAGACGTGAACAATTCTTGTGTAATTTCTAGTATGTTTATGTTGTTTCTATACATTTTAAAGCAGAGATTATGATTCAGTGGTACAGAAAGTATTTAAAAACAGAATATGAACAGTTTTCAAAGCCATTCTCTATAATATACAATGTTTTTGGTGCTATTTTTGCTACAGTTATGTAGTGAATTTCTAAGACGAGTCAAAAACCAGGGAGAACTTTCGGGTATCTTCAATACAGAATAAGAACTCAGCATTGCTGTGGCGTCATTGAAAGAACTCTGCTAGTGCAGCAGGCACTAAGTTTAAATACAGACAGTGATGCATGTAGGTGGAGACACAAAGCATGCAAATGAAGTGTTGTTGTCAACAGGGAAAATTTCATTACCTCAAACTCGATCTAATCAAATGAATGTCCCAGTCCTGATCTCATCAGCATAATAGTACCCATTCATGATACATTTTAGCATGAACTTAGCCATTTGTTAGACAATAGACACAGCCGTGCTTTGAAACTGAAAATTTGCATTAATTTGGAGACATGAGACTATATTTCACATATAGTGTAAATGCATACATACACACATATATATATATACACAAACAGGACCAAGTTGTTTCTGAAAACAATTTCATTATTATATATTTCCTAGATTTTTTTTATTTGGCATTTGATCATTATTATTATTATCATTATTATTATCATTATTATTATTATTATTATTATTATTATTATTATTATTATTATTATTATTATTACTATTGATATTATTATTATTACTATTATTATTATTATTATTACTATTGATATTATTATTATTACTATTATTGATTATTATTATTATTACTATTGATATTATTATTATTACTATTATTGATATTATTATTATTATTATTATTATTATTACTATTATTGATATTATTATTATTATTATTATTATTTATATTATTATTATTATTATTATTATTAATATTGATATTATTATTATTATTATTGATATTATTATTATTATTATTATTATTATTGATATTATTATTATTATTATTATTATTGATATTATTATTATTATTATTACTATTATTGATATTATTATTATTATTATTATTATTATTATTATTATTACTATTATTGATATTATTATTATTATTATTATTATTATTGGTGGGGGGGTTTTGTTTAGGGTTGTGAAGTGGTTTATATCTGTGTATTTGTGTTTAAATAAATTATACATTTTGTAAATTATTATTAATTAAAAATAATTGTTAATTAAATTTACTTATGATTATAAATTCATTTGTTTTTGTGTAAAACTGATTCTGCATGTTTCTATCTGAAGGTTTTGTTCATGGGTTGGTTAGGCGAATGAATATACAGTTTGTACAGTATTACACTCATTATGTGTATATGAAGTCCTCCTAAAATCTCCTGTGCGCGCGCATGTGTGTGTTCAGTGTGACAGGTGCAGTGGTGAGCAGAGTGAATGGAGAGCTCTGGGCTCTGAGTCGCCCTCTGCAGGAGGACTGTGAACTGCAGCTGCTGGAGTTCGACTCGCTGGAGGGCAAACAGGTATACACTTGTCTTAAAACACACACAACTATAGTAGTAGAGTAAGTATGGTAGTATAAGCTAAAGGAATAGTGAATATATAGTTTACTGTGTTACTGGCTTTAATTGATGTCGATTTGTGTTTTTGTTGTGGATGTGACTGTTTTTGTGTGTGTGTGTGTGTGTGTGTACTGCAGGTGGTGTGGCGCACAGGAGCGTGTGTATTAGCGAGTGTGTTGGAGAGTGTCTTCAGTGCTGGTGTGTGTCGGGAGGGTGTGTCTGACACCGGCCTGTACTGTGATTATCAGCTGCAGGACAGGTAAACACTGTTGTAGTCAGGGGTGTAGATTTAGGCTGGATGGAGGGGACGCACTCCCACCAATATCCACCGACCATAGAAATGTCCCCACCAATAATTTAATCCACTTTAAAAAAAAAATACGCGCTGTCAATATTTACCTAGACACACAGAAAGGGTTAAATCACGCTCTCTCCTTGAGTCCTCCCGCCCCCAAAATGCTTATGGGCGTTTTGATTGGCTGTGCCTTTCCCTGCTATCATGTGAGAGGCTGTGGCTGCCTTCAGATACAAGCAGCGCTAAAAGAATAAGACGCGTTGAGTTCACTACTGAATGAGTCCATCATGATAATGACAACAATGCTCATGTTTTCCTCCGCTCCAACGCTCAGTCTATCGTTATAGCAGACTGATATAGTCTGTGAATAATATGCCCTTGAAAACTAACTGCAGAATAAACAGCTCAAGTGTATGATATCTTAATCTCTGAGTAGCATGAACAATTTCAGCTGAAACAATTCGTCAGACTAAATACAGGCTGTGTATAGGCATAATACTGATATATGAGACATTTCATTTGCACTGTGGCTAAAATAAACTGAAGTCTTTATTAAACTCTCTTTATCAGGTAATAAACATGTTTTTAACATTACATTATCAGTCCTGTAGCCAGCTTATTGAAAGGGGTGGGTTTTTTCAGGATATTTTAACGTTTAGCAGTTATTTGCCTCATTTACTATTAAATTATGAGGTAAATGTTGCATTTTAGAGCAAATTTTTGCTGGATTATCTTGTCAGATGGTTATCATAACCACACTTTTTAATGTACCAAAAATATGTTCAACCTTTGTCAAATTACGTCCCATACTGTTTTACTATTTTAAGTGTTTATTTACAAAATGTGCATTTAAACTGAGTTTTATATTACAGGTATATAAATAATGAACATTTTAAATAATAAATATGAAAAGAAGCTTTTTAAAATAGAAATTCATCATCATCTATTATTAATTTTCTCTTCAGAAATCTGTTAAAACTTGTTTTAAATTAAAAACTGAAGCCTACAGGCAAATAACAAACTGGCCAGCACATTCAACTCTGCTCAGTCAGATTTTGGCCATTTGAATAATAGGAAAAATTCATAAATAATAAGAATAATAAAACTTTTTGTCTTTCGAACCACCTGAACCCCCTTGACTAAAGGCTTAAAACATAAATTCTATGAAGAGAGGATTAATTATTAAAATGTTATAATAGCAGTTAAATAAATAACAGCAGCGCATATAAATATATAGGGGCTGTTGTTTGATTCGCCCGTCCTTACCATGTCAAGTGCAAAACTACACCCTTGGTTGTAGTCAATAACCCAGCATTCTTCATCTGCTCTTTGTTTTAAATGCTTGTATAGGGAAGCTATAGTGCCGTGTGTGTGTGTGTGTGTGTGTGTGTGTGTGTGTGTGTGTGTGTGTGTGTGTGTGTGCAGTTCTCTCTCTCTGCTGGAGGTGGAGCGGGCGTGCAAGCAGGCGGCGGCAGGGAAAATCCCCATCACCACACTGCAGCTTACGCTACAGGACCTCAAAGAGCTCTTCCAGGTCAGCCTCTGTCTTGACCTTTGCCATGTCCATACATTATTATTTATTTATTTATTATTATTATTTTAATGATTATTATTATAATTTTTTTATTATAACTTTTTATTATAGTTTTTAAAATTATTTTATAATTATTATACTTTATTATTATTATTATTATTATTATTATTATTATTATTATTATTATTATTATTATTTATTAATATTATGTTTACTTATTATTTTTATTATTGTTATTTTTATTATTAATATTATTATTTTTATTTAATTTATTATTATTATTTTGTTTTACTTTTTAAATTATTTTTATTATTATTATTATTATGTTTGTTTGTTTATTTTTTTATTATTGTTATTATTATTATTATTTATTTTTTAAATTTATTATTATTATTATTTTTACTTTTTAAATTATTATTATTATTATTATTATTATTATTATATTAATATTATTATATTATTATTATTTATTATTATATTAATATTATTATTATTATTATTATTTATTATATTATTATTATTATTATGTTATTATTATTATTATTATGTTTATTTATAATTTATTATTATTATTATTATTATTATTATTATTATTATATTAATATTATTATATTATTATTATTTTATTATTGTTATTATTATTATTTACTTTTAAAATAATTTTTATTATTATTATTATTTTATTTTTTGTATAACTTTTTTTTTATTACAAAAATTAACCTGAGAATATATATATATTTTTTGTGTGCGTCTGCGTGCGTCCATATGCATGTGTTCACGTGCATTTGCTTGTGTGTGTGTGTGCGTGTGTGCGTGTGTGTGTGTGTGTGTGTGTAGGATGATGCTGTCAGACTGCAGCTGGCTGAAGAGCAGATGATTGGAGACACAGTCGGTGTGTTCAGGTCAGAAGAGACTCTGATGTTTTCTGGAGCAGATCGAGTGTGTTTGAGCCATCTGAAGTGTGTGTGTGTGTGTGTGTGTTTCTCTGTCAGGTGTGGAGACAGTGTGGGCGTGTGTTCAGGTCTTCTTCTGCCTCACACCGGCTTCCTGAAGGCCTTCAAGATGCTGCAGGTAAAGCTGGCTGATGTTGGTGTATGTGTGTGTTTGGCTGATTGTGTTTGTTTAAATATAATATATCATAGGCAGCACGATGGCTCAGTGGTTAGCACTGTGGCCTCACAGCAAGAAGGTCACTGGTTTGAGTCCCGGCTGGGTCAGTGGTCATTTCTGTGTGGAGTTTGCATGTTCTCCCTGTGTTGGCGGGGGTTTCCTCCGGTTTCCCCCACAGTCCAAACACATGCGCTATAGGAGAATTGATGGACTAAATTGGCCGTAGTGTATGAGTATGTGTGAATGAGTGTGTATGGGTGTTTCCCAGTACTGGGTTGCAGCTGAAAGGGCATCCACTGTGTAAAACATAGTTGGTGGTTCATTCCGCTGTGTCAACCCCTAATTAATAAAGGGACGAAGTCGAAGGAAAATGAATGAATGAATAATATTAGTTTTAATATTAACATGGCAGAGGGAAATCATATTCTGTTATAGAGACAGTTGCTGCGTTTCAATTCACACACACTAGCATCCATCCTAAATAGTGTTCAGAAGTATCATTAATATGTCCCAAATCTCAGTATGTTGTCATGAATATTCCAAAGTTACCCAGACTCTCTTCTATTTCACTCTAACAGCTAATATAACCCACAATGCATTGCATGATAGAAGTGAATTCGAGTTTAACTACAAACACGAGTTATTATAAGTGTTAAACTACAAACATGGCGGATGTGCGAGACTGACGGTGAACTGGAGAGGCTTTGCTGAAGATTAAATATTATCTAACGTATTATATTTAATCTGCAACAGCAATATTAACTTTTCTAAAGAAGACGCATGGCTCATTACCTTGTGAATGCTCGGAAAGTAAACATCAAAGAAATAGACGAGGGATGTAAACGATAACATTGCTCTTAACTTCATTTCCTGTTTTACTTGTTTCATTTCCACAGCTTCTGAGAATCCAAAAAGGTCCACATATAGATCAATAATGTTGCGATAGCTGTTTTAGCGATGAGTTATGATTAAATTCCCTCTATTTACAGTTATGAAAAAGCTTCCAAGCAGGAAATGTTCACGGGCCTATGACATCACCACATTAAGATGGTCGAAATGGATGATGTCACAGGATGATTGACAGGGCTCGTAACTAAGCAACAGAAATGATCTGTCGATGAGGAAGTAGTTGGTCCAAAATCTTGCATGATTTTCTGTTACACAACATTAAGAAGCATGAACAAAGAGCACACGTAGGAGACGCAGCAAGTGTTTACATGTGTTGTTAAATGGTTTCCTTGGCAACTTCTTGATGATGTCAATGTTATTGCTGACCCTTCCTGTTTGTCACTCTCACTTCTCACTTTTAAGAATTTTCCCCATTTAAAACAATCAGTCCTGCTTTATAAAAGAACCCACATGTTCCTTAAATTATGTGCAGAATTATTAAAAATTAAGTCTCTTCTGCTCACCCAGGGTTCATTTATTGAATTTGAAGACAATAAAAATATTATGGTAACACTTTAAAATATTGGTCCAATAATCAACCTATTTTCATCTTTATTAATGTTCGCTAATGAAAACGTCATTCGTTGCTGGCTAACTAATGTTACAAGCACACATTTGGGTTTTTATTATCATTAGTAAATCTTTAATTATGATTAATAAATGCTGTACAAGAATGTGTGTGTGTGTATTTATGTGTGTGTGTATATATATGCGTGACTGTGTGTGTATTTATGTGTGTGTGTATATATGTGTGAGTATATGTGTGTGTATTTATGTATGTATGTGTGTGTATATATGTGTGTGTATTTATGTGTGTGTGTATATATGTGTGAGTATATGTGTGTGTATTTATGTATGTATGTGTGTGTATATATGTGTGAGTATTTATGTATGTGTGTGTATATATGTGTGAGTATATGTGTGTGTATTTATGTATGTGTGTGTATATATGTGTGAGTATATGTGTGTGTATTTATGTATGTGTGTGTATATATATGTGTGTCTATGTGTGAGTATTTATGTATGTGTGTGTGTATATATATGTGTGAGTATATGTGTGTGTATTTATGTATGTGTGTGTATATATATGCGTGTCTATGTGTGTGTATTTATGTATGTATATGTGTGTGTATTTATGTATGTGTGTGTATATATGTGTGAGTATATGTGTGTGTATTTATGTATGTGTGTGTATATATGTGTGACTATATGTGTGTGTATTTATGTATGTATGTGTATATATATGCGTGTCTATGTGTGAGTATTTATGTATGTGTGTGTATATATATGCGTGTCTATGTGTGTGTATTTATGTATGTATGTGTGTGTATATATGTGTGTGTATTTATGTATGTGTGTGTATATATGCGTGACTATGTGTGTGTATTTATGTATGTGTGTGTATATATGTGTGACTGTGTGTGTATTTATGTATGTGTGTGTATATATGTGTGACTGTGTGTGTATTTATGTATGTGTGTGTATATATGTGTGACTATGTGTGTGTATTTATGTATGTGTATATATATGTGTGTGTATTTATATATGTGTGACTATGTGTGTGTGTATATATGTGTGAGTATATGTGTGTGTATTTATGTATGTGTATGTATATATGTGTGACTGTGTGTGTATTTATGTATGTGTGTGTGTATATATGTGTGTGTATTTATGTATGTGTGTGTATATATGTGTGAGTATATGTGTGTGTATTTATGTATGTGTGTGTATATATGTGTGACTATATGTGTGTGTATTTATGTATGTATGTGTATATATATGCGTGTCTATGTGTGAGTATTTATGTATGTGTGTGTATATATATGCGTGTCTATGTGTGTGTATTTATGTATGTATGTGTGTGTCTATATGTGTGTGTATTTATGTATGTGTGTGTATATATGCGTGACTATGTGTGTGTATTTATGTATGTGTGTGTATATATGTGTGACTGTGTGTGTATTTATGTATGTGTGTGTATATATGTGTGACTGTGTGTGTATTTATGTATGTGTGTGTATATATGCGTGACTATGTGTGTGTATTTATGTATGTGTGTGTATATATGCGTGACTGTGTGTGTATTTATGTATGTGTGTGTATATATGCGTGACTGTGTGTGTATTTATGTATGTGTGTGTATATATGTGTGACTGTGTGTGTATTTATGTATGTGTGTGTATATATGTGTGACTATGTGTGTGTATTTATGTATGTGTATATATATGTGTGTGTATTTATATATGTGTGACTATATGTGTGTGTGTATATATGTGTGAGTATATGTGTGTGTGTATTTATGTATGTGTATGTATATATGTGTGACTGTGTGTATTTATGTATGTGTGTGTGTATATATGTGTGAGTATATGTGTGTGTATTTATGTATGTGTGAGTATATGTGTGTGTATTTATGTATGTATATGTAGATATGTGTGTGTGTGTGTGTGTGTGTGTGTGTGTGTGTGTGTGTGTGTGTGTGTGTGTGTGTGTGTGTGTGTGTGTGTGTGTGTGTGTGTGTGTGAAATGTAAATAAGTGAAGTTTCATAAACTAATTTGGAGAGGGGCACGTGATATGATTGAGCACGTCTGGCCGCTCATCTGTAATCAGTAATAATCCAATCAGAGTGATCCTAGTTTACTATAAATGGATCATTTTCTCCCTACTGCTCTATCTTCATTTGGAAGAATCCCCCCTTCCACCCCATCTCCTCCTTTTACTCCCTTTTCTAAAGGGGGTGCTCTCGAGACCCACCTGATCTTGGATCTCCTGATATGCTTATCGACCGGGCGGGAGCCCTGGGCTCAAATGTCTCCCAGCTCAGGGTTCTCTCCCGGGACAGCATGCCAAACCTGCTTTAAACGCCAAGCATATCTAAGTGGTAACGCTTGAAATGCATTATAATTGTCCTGTCTCTCCGTCAGGTGTCTCCCGTGACTCTGTCTGGATCTTCAGAGGCGTCAGGAATCCTCCGGATGATCGGAGTCTCGTTTCCATCAGAAAGAGAGCGAGATCAGTGTGAGAAAGAGCAGGAGGAAGCACGGAGGAGAGACCACCGGCGCATCGGGAAGGTCAGTGTGTACTTCAAAACTCCACGGATAAACACACTCTGTGAATTACACTGCTTACATTTACATTCAGTCATTTAGCAGATGCTGTTTTTCACCGTTCACTTCCTTTTCTGTTATTTTTAACTATCTAATTGTTTGTTAAATATACTGGAATAAGATTATATACAGGTGTGCGCGCACCCTCCTTTTTAATAGCTGATTTCGAATTACTAATTAATTTTTTATTTGCCATGATGACAAAATAAATTCAATTCCCCTTTATTTGTATAGCGCTTTTACAATGTAGATTGGGTCAAAGCAGGTTCACATAGAAGATCATAGTGAATGTAAACAGTGTAGTTCAGTGTAGTTCAGTTCAGTGTGGTTTAATAATCACTATTGAGAGTCCAAACACTGAAGAGCAAATCCAACGATGTGCAGCTCTACAAGACCCAAACCAAGCAAGCCAGTGGCGACAGCGGAGAGAAAAAAACTGCAAAGAATTAAAAAACCTTGAGAGAAACCAGGCTCAGTTGGGCACGACCATATCTCCTCTGGCCAAACCATTTGTGCCGAGCTGCAGTCTCAGCGGCGGAGGCTGGAGAACGCTGGACGTCAGCGAAGACTCGTCTGTCCCTGGAGCGTCACAGGAATCAGTCTCATGCTCTCCACTCCTCCATGACCACCACAGTAGCTGCTCAGGATACGGCCTGGTCCAGGATTATGGAAACCTTGGGATCATCTCTTCGCAGGTCTTGGATCGCATCAGTGGCACTGCATAGTCTCTGGGGGCCTGAGAATAAAGGGAATAATTAGCGTAGCGCTGTTCATAGTGTATATAAACAAGATGCGTGAAGCACGTTCATGCATCATAGCGCTATGTGATGCACTGAGTGTGTGCTTTACTGAACAGATAGGTCTTTAATCTAGTTTTGAATTGGGAGAGTGTGTCTGAGCCTCGGACATTATCAAGAAGGCTATTCAAGAGTTTAGGAGCCATAAATGAGAAGGCTCGACCTCCTTTAGTTGATTTTGCTATTCTAGGTACTACCAGAATCAATAAATATACTATATACAAAGGGATACTGAAAACAATGCCATATTTTTTATTATATATATATATATATATATATATATATATATATATATATATATATATATATATATATATATATATATATATATATATATATATATATTTATTTATTTATTTATTTATTTATTTATTTATTTATTTATTTTTTATTTTTATTTTTTTTATTATATTTATTTATTAATTTTTTTATAATTATTTATTCAATTATTTTTTTATTGCGTAATTTATTTTTATTTATTGCGTAATCTCTCTGTCTCTGCAGGCGCAGGAGTTGTTCTTCTTTCATGATGTCAGTCCTGGCAGCTGCTTCTTCATGCCTAAAGGAGCTCATATATACAACACACTCACTGACTTTATAAAGGTACACACACGCTGCACACACTGCAGATTACTGAACATTAAGATGCATTTTTATTAAGTGCATGTATGAATCATGTTGTTTGTAATGATTAAAAATTGACTGAAGCAGGTTATCCACGCATCACTTTTTACAAAGATTATGTTCAAATGTGAGAAACAATAATGTATACTCATGACCCTCTCGATCATGATGGTGTTACGTTTAGTTATGTTTTTGATCTTAAAGTCTGTCAATGGGGTAAAAAATAATCTTGTTTTTGGGTTGAAATAATATTATTTGGCTTACGCCATTGTCAGATTATTTTGCTTGTTTTAAGGAAAAACTCGCTTCATTTTGACTCATTAATTCTGAAAACAAGACTGTTTTGCTTGTCTAGAAAAGGATTCTGGATTTAAGAGTTTGTAGATATTTAGACTAGAAACAAGACAAAAACTCATAATGTCATGTGACCCTCATGTTTCCTCTTCCGGGCAGAGTGAGTACAGGAGGCGTGGCTTCAGCGAGGTCGTGACCCCGACGCTCTTCAGCACGGCATTGTGGGAGCGCTCAGGTCACTGGCAGCATTACAGCGAGAACATGTTCAGTGTGAGCAGCGAGACGCACACATTCGCCCTCAAGCCCATGAACTGCCCCGCACACTGGTGAGAAACACACACACACACACACACACACACACACACACTTTCACCAGCCACTTTATTAGGTACACCTTACTAGAACTGGGTTGGACCCTCTTTTGCCATCAGAACTGCCTTAATCCTTCATGGCAGAGATTCAACAAGCTACTGGAAATATTCCTCAGAGATTTTGCTCCATATTGACATGATAGCATCACACAGTTGCTGCAGATTTGTCGGCTGCACATCCATGATGCCAATCTCCCGTTCCACCACATCCCAAAGGTGCTCTATTGGATTGAGCTTTGGTGAATGTGGAGACCATTTGAGTACAGTGAACTCATTGTCATGTTCAAGAAACCAGTCTGAGATGATTGGTGCTTTATGACATGGTGCGTTATCCTGCTGGAAGTAGCCATCAGAAGATGAAGACACTGTGCTCATAAAGGGATGGACATGGTCAGCAACAATACTCAGGTAGGCTGTGGTGTTGACTCCATGCTCAATTGGTACTAATGGACCCAAAGTGTGCCAAGAAAATCTCCCCCACACCATTACACCACCACCACCAGCCTGAACCGCTGATACAAGGCAGGATGGATCCATGCTTTCATGTTGTTGAGGCCAAATTGTGAGCCGAGCATCCGAATGTGTCAGCAGAAATGGAGACTCATCAGACCAGGCAACGTTTCTCCAATCTTCTATTGTCCAGTTTTGGTGAGCCTGTGTGAATTGTAGCCTCAGTTTCCTGTTCTTAGCTGACAGAAGCGGCACCCGGTGTGGTCTTCTGCTGCTGTAGCCCATCCGCCTCAAGGTTGGACGTGTTGTGTGTTCAGAGATGCTCTTCTGCAGACCTCGGTTGTAACGAGTGCTTATTTGAGTTACTGTTGCCTTTCTATCAGCTGGAACCAGTCTGGCCATTCTCCTCTGACCTCTGGCATCAACAAGGCATTTGCGCCCACAGAACTGCCGCTCACTGAATATTTCCTCTTTGTCGGACCATTCTCTGTAAACCCTAGAGATGGTTGTGCGTGAAAATCCCAGTAGATCAGCAGTTTCTGAAATACTCAGAGCAGCCCGTCTGGCACCAACAACCATGCCACGCTCAAAGTCACTTAAATCCCCTTTCTTCCCCATTCTGATGCTCGCTTTGACCTGCAGCAGATCGTCTTGACCATGTCTACATGCCTAAATGCATTGAGTTGCTGCCGAATGATTGGCTGTGTAGAAATTTGCGTTAATGAACAGTTGGACAGGTGTACCTAATAAAGTGGCCGTTAAGTTTGTGTGTGTGTGTGTGTGTGTGTGTGTATATATGTATATATTAGTGATGGCAAAAAATGTATCACATTCATATATATGCATAAACCTATTTATACGTATACTTGCTTACATACATTTTCCATAATGAATGTGTGTGTCAGTGTGATGTTCGAGCAGAGGCTGCGCTCGTGGCGGGAGATGCCGATCCGCTGGGCGGATTTCGGAGCTCTGCACCGCAACGAAGCGTCAGGAGCACTGGGCGGATTAACCAGAGTCCGCCGCTTCTGCCAGGACGATGCACACATATTCTGCACACCTGAACAGGTACACACTCTGGGTACGTTTGCGTCAGTGATCAACCAACAAATATATATAAATATAAATTGATTCGCCCTCCTGTGAATAGTTTATTCTTCTTTAAATATTTCCCAAATGATGTTGAACATATTCAGGAATTTCTCACAGTATTTCCTCTAATATTTTTTCTTCTAAAAGTCTTATTTGTTTTATTTCCGCTAGAATAAAAGCAGTTTTAATTGTTTTAAAGCCATTTTAAGGTCAATATTATTAGCCCCCTTCAGCAATATTAGTTTTGGATTGTCTCCAGAACAAACCACTGTTATACAATGACTTGCCTAATTACCCTAACTTTACCCTAGTTAAGCCTTTAAATGTCACTTTAAGCTGAATACTAGTGTCTTGAAGAATATCTAGTCTAATATTATGTTATATATACATATAAATATACATATATATATATATATATATATATATATATATATATATATATATATATATATATATATATATATATATATATATATATATATATATATATATATATATATATATATCTCAAAGATGACGAATACTGAAAATGTAACTTTAATTTTAACTGTAAATGAACAATAAATAAAACCTCAATAGCTCTTTGTAAAAACCCCAGTCGTATCTCAGTGCTTCTGGTTGTAAAATGTTTTGTTGGACAGTAAGACTGAAACACCATCAGTTTAGCAGTAATCCTCCTCCTCATGGCTGAAGTTAGCTGCTTTTATTAAGTTTATTACTGCCGAATTTAACCTTAACGAATGCTTTAAATCACCCGTGTGACTCTGACTGATCTAATCCAATCAAACACACACAAATGAGCAGCTATATAAAATACCACGTGTCTTCCGATGTAATTAACACCTAACATTTCTGTTTAACCTCCCATCTGTGCTCCTGAAAGTGAAGCATGAGGGGTTTTCTTGCCCTTTATACATCATAACAGGTGGCATGATCACTATGATAAGAAGGAAAAGGACACTTTCAGAGAATAAACACTTAAAACACCTCACACAAACTCTTCCACGGGGTATGTGTGAGGTGTTTTAAGTGTTCATCACGCCACTCTCAGAAAATAAGTGCTTAATTTTTCCTGCCTCATCAAATTCCTTAGCATTTAGCAGTGTAAAAGTCTGAAAATTAGTTCATAATGGTCTTCAAAAAAGTCTTAAATTTGAGTTGGTGAAACCTGCAGAAACCCTGTTATCCATATTGATCTTGCTGTAGCCATAAGTTGCTGATGTGGCATTAAATAAACAAACCGAGTCATCCTAAGCTGTGTTTTTGAGTCGGTGTGTGTGATTTATCATCAGTGTTTTGTTTACTTCAGCTGGAGCAGGAGATCACTGCGTGCCTGGATTTCGTCAGGAGTGTGTATCGTGTGTTCGGTTTCTCCTTTCACTGTCTGCTCTCCACAAGACCCGCCTCCTCCATGGGAGACTCCGCCCTCTGGGACTGTGCTGAGCAGGTACAGCTGTCAATCATCTGCTGACCGACGCCCACAGCAGTCTGCTAAAGAAATAACAACACCATAGTACTTATTTAACAACATTAACCCTCGTGTGTAGTTCAGATTGACTCCCCTTTGGTTCTGTTGATGCTGTTTTACCCCATTGACTTTCATTATAATCACGTTAATTGATCCTAAAGCCTTGACAGCATATAATCATGCATTCTTGATTGCTGCTGGTTTTCCCTGTTGGGATTAAGAGCTAATATGTGTAATATGTACTGCTGATCATCAGTTGTCAGCATTAACCCTTTAGATCGGCCTGTGCTGAAGAGTTTCTGGCTTTTATATGGAGTTCAATGGAGTAAAACAGCAGATTATAGTGTGTGTGTAGAAACACAGTGTGTTGACTGTGTTCTGAGAGCTGAGCTGCTTAATTTGAGTTTCTCAGACATATCTGCAGAAACCCTGTATATGGATGGAAACATAGCTACTGACTGTTCTTTATATAAAAAATTAAATGAGCACTTTTATTAATTAATTTTTCTCTTGTGTCTGTGTGGAGCAGCAGCTGGAGAGCAGCCTGAAACTCTTCCAGGAGCACTGGGAGTTAAACCCAGGAGACGGAGCCTTTTACGGACCCAAGGTGAGCCGGCAGACCCGTCAGAGGCTTCGTGTTTATCAGTCAGAGGATTCGTACAAATCAATCAGTCCAGTAAAGGGCTGAAATATCAGAGCATTCATATCAGCGTGACCGTGCTTCCACATGTCCCACTTCATTAACTCATGCAAAACATAGAGAAGTACACATATATAAGGTTTGACTTCTATATATAAGGTTTCTTCTGCTTGTTTTAGTGAAAGCTGATGCATTTTATTTATTACAGATTAGTATAGAAGGACAGCTGTTATTTGTAATAGGAATAATCAATCTAGGGGTGTCATGGTGGCTAAGTGGTTAGCACTGTTGCCTCACAGCAAGAAGGCCGCTGATTTGAGTCCCGGCTGGGTCAGTTGGCATTTCAGTGTGGAGTTTACATGTTCTCCCCGTGTTGGCGTGTGTTTCCTCCGGGTGCTCCGGTTTCCCCCACAGTCCAAATACATGCACTATAGAGGAATTGATTAACTAAATTGGCCGTAGTGAATGAGGGTGTATGAGTGTTTCCCAGTACTGGGTTGCAACTGGAAGGGTATCCGCTGTGTAAAACATGCTGGAATAGTTGGCGGTTCATTCCGCTGTGGCGACCCCTGATGAATAAAGGGACTAAGCTGAAAAGAAAATGAATGAATGATTTGATTTGCTGGAGGTGTTGTTGTATGATGTGTTCAGATCGACATCCTGATTCGTGACGCTCTTGGCCGACAGCATCAGTGTGCCACCATTCAGCTCGACTTCCAGCTGCCTATCAGATTCAACCTGCAGTATGTTGGGTAAGACACACACACACACATGCACTCACACTCTCACACACACACATATATACACACACACACCCCTACACATGCATATATGCACTCTCTCTCTCTCTCTCTCTCACACACACACACACACACACACACACTTACACTCACTGTGCATTTTAAAAGTGTGTGAGATGTTTTTGCCTGAAGAAAGTGAAAGCTGTTATTTTGATCTATTTATATGTTGCTCCTGTGTTTGTGTTTTAGGGCTGATGGTCAGATGAAGAGGCCTATCATGATCCACCGGGCCGTCCTGGGCTCTTTAGAGAGGATGATCGCTATCCTGGCGGAAAACTTTGGAGGGAAATGGTGTGTGTGTGTTCGTGCGTGTTTTTCAATTCAGTTTGTTTCACGTTTACACTCATTATGTGTTTGCTTCTCAGGCCGTTCTGGCTGTCTCCAGCACAGGTGATGGTTGTGCCTGTAGGGGGCAGCAGTGAGGCATACGCACAACAGGTCAGAGGCTCATTTCACAGCTCCTCTAGGTTAACACAGTTGATGTTTACCATGTTTGAATTAGGGGTTACACCGACTGGTCGACTTTAATGCTCTGCCGTGATGCGTTTTGATTGACGTCGACTAGTCGTGCTGCGCAGTTCACATGTTTTTTGACCTGAACTACATGCAGCTTTACACACTAAGGTGGTTCACTGTATGAAACTACCCTCCGATCATTCAAAGTAATATTTCAAATGTGATCGATACTGGAATTCGACACCAATCGATACTGAACTAACATTTGAGCGCTGTTGAGTGCGTTCTTAAACAGCGCTGATTAGCTATTGTGTTCACATGCTCAACAGAAATGACCGTGATTGGCCGTGAAGGTCATCAGTTCACCGAACTCACCGCTGTTTACTGAGTGTAACCATCATGGATCAGCTGTTTGGTCTATACGCTGACATACGAGCAATCCGCTGATGAATCGACTGATCTTTGAGCCTTTATAGCGCTCCAGTGTCCCTATATCTGAGGTTACACTCAGTAAACAGCGGTATATCCTCTGGTGTATATATGCATATATGTGTATATATGTATATATGTGTATATATGTAAATATGTGTATATATGTATATATGTGTGTGTGTATATATATATATATATATATATATATATATATATATGTGTGTGTATATATATATATATATATATATATATATATATATATATATATATATATATATATATATATATATGTGTGTATATATATATATATATATATATATATATATATGTGTATATGTGTATTTAAAATGTAATTTAAATAATCAAATCAAACGAAAAACAGGAGTGTTGCCAAAACAAAGACATAAATACAACAAAACAATCGAACTAAACCCCAGCCCACTGAACGTAATGTTCAGTGTATGCGACGCTTCGCTAAACTACTTGACTATTGAAAACATAATTACAGGTGTGGCGGCGACTGCTAGGTAACTAACACGGAGTACTATTCTACTCACAAACACTAGAATTTTCGTAAAGTACACACCGTTAGCAAATACAAAACAAAAGCTTATCTGATAATCCAATTCTCATAAAGATCGTTCAACTTTCTAATAATCGGGTGAATTGAGCTGCAATCTAATCTTAACAATAAAGCACTTCAATGAGAGACAACCTAAACAACAACAAAAATAACACGAACACAAGTGAACAGGCTGACTGACACAAGTGAGGAGTGTGGTGGTGAATTAGCTGCTGGAACAGCGCAAGAGAACGCCTTTTAAATGCGGCGGACCAGCTCCTGATTGGTGCGCCGAGTGGCGTCATTATGATGAGTGACAACCTTCTCGACCAATGGTCGCACACCTACGGCAGGACAGAATCCACAGCGGGAAAGAGAAGAGAAAACAAACACAAAACATACGTGGAACGTAACTGGGAAATGGAGGTTTTTATGATGTCAGTATTGTGACTACACTCGTCCTGAGCACTGCTATATAAATGAAATGTTTATTACTGTTTCAGGTGGTCTCTACACTGAGGGAAGCCGGATTCATGGCTGATATTGACGATGATCATGGAAACACTTTAAATAAGAAAATCCGCTCAGCACAGCTCGCGCAGTACAACTATATATTCGGTAAGGCTCATTATGAGATGACTTTATAGTAAAGATCCAGTGAAATGAAAAATTCTGGATGCACTTGGACGAAAACCGAAACCAAAGAGGCTTTGTATTTATTAATATTTTATTAAATAAGCTAATTTTTTATTTAACTCCCTAAATAAGGTTTACTGATAAAAAAATCTGACAATATAACAGTCAAATGTTAATGATAGTGAACGGGTTAAGGTGCATCATTTTAACACGTTTCCATGACAGCACAGTAGTGCTATTGCAAGCAGCAGGAACAAGTGTACTACATAGAAATATCCTGACAGCACGTTATTTGAGCCGACTTTGCATTTCCGCAGAGCATGTGCGGTTCATGCATAAATAAACATATGCGTACATCAGCAGAATATTCATCCACTATCTGCCATTTTCTCCATGATGTAAGAATACACTGAATTATCATCTGTCAAGAGCATTTTCAGCTTTCAGTCGATCATTTATGGCTGATGAAAATCCTGCGCATCCTTACGAAATACTTTAAAGGGTTAATTCACCTTAAATTTACTATAATTTACTCTCCCTTGTGTGGTTTTAAACCTTTGAGTTTCTTTCTTCTGTTGAACTCAAAAGAAGATATTTTGAAGAATGCTGGTTTCTGGCACTAATTGACCTCCATAGTCATTTTTTTTCTTTCTATGGAGATCTATTAGTTCAACATTCTTCAAAATATCTTCTTTTGTGTTCAACAGGAGAAAGAAACTCAAATAGAATTTGAACAAGTAGCTGGCAGAACAAAAAATGTCATGTGATGGCGGATGCGTTGCTGGCACTAATTGACCTCCATAGTCATTTTTTTTCTTTCTATGGAGATCTATTAGTTCAACATTCTTCAAAATATCTTTTGTGTTCAACAGGAGAAAGAAACTCAAATAGAATTTGAACAAGTAGCTGGCTGAACAAAAAATGTCATGTGATGGCGGATGCGTTGCTGGCACTAAATGACCTCCATAGTAATATTTTTTCTTTCTATCGAGGTCAATTAGTTCAACATTCTTCAAAATATCTTCTTTTGTGTTCAACAGGGGGAAGAAACTCAAATAGAATTTGAACAAGTAGCTGGCAAAACAAAAAATGTCATGTGTTGGCGGATGCGTTGCTGGCAATAATTGACCTCCATAGTAATATCTTTTCCTTCTATGGAGATCTATTAGTTCAACATTCTTCAAAATATCTTCTTTTGTGTTCAACAAGAGAAAGAAACTCAAATAGAGTTTGAACAAGTAGCGTAATTGACCTCCATAGTAGGAAAAGCTGAATGTTTTGAGCTGTGATGTTTTGGGTGGGTGTGTGTCATTGTGTGTGCTTCAGGGAGGTGTTTGAATGGTTTAATCGTTGCCTGTTGATGCAGATGTGTTGTGGAGTGTGTTACGCAGAGGTCAGTCGCAGTAAATCCTCATATGTGTGTGTGTGTTTGTGTTGCAGTGGTTGGAGAGAAGGAGAGTGAGTGCGGGACTGTGAGCGTGAGGACGAGAGCAGGACAGCAGATCGGCCAGAAAACACTGGAGGACGTGATGAAGACGCTCACACAACTCACTGAGACGCGCAGCAATGAGGAGCTGTTTTAAAGAGATACGCCTCTCAACACACACACATATGCATACAAACACAAACATGTGCACGCACACACAGACAGACTCAAAAACACCACACAACCATCACAAATGACTTATTCAGTGCACTTTGTGAACAGATTGACCAGGTTAACTGATGAAGTTCGGCTTGTTCATGAATTAAACCCCGCTATCTGCTCTCTGAGCATCATTCAGGAAAGGTACTGGAGAAAAAAGGACAATATTTTAGCATTGAAAGTGTAGTGAAATAAATTAATTCAGGAAACATACTAAAATATAGTGCAGATGCCTAAAATATCCACTGAAATTCAGTAGTGAAGTGATAGCGGGGTCTTCCTGCATGTTTCTGAGAAGCTCTGATTATCAGTGAGCAAATGTCAAGCAGGAATGATTAAAGGAGCGGCTGAAAATAATCCACCGCTCCCTATTCCTGCTGAGAATAACCTGCAGGGTTCACGGCCACCAAAACAAAAGCAGGAGGACGTTTCCTGGTGTGTCATCCAGAACTTCTGATACACTTACAACACTTTCCGTCCTCCTACAATAACTTCACGATACGTGTTTCAATAAAGGGCACGACGATCGTCATTCATCTTTCAGACCTTGACTTGAGCCTACATCCTTTTGGTGTTTGGACATTAAAGCTGCAGTAGGTGATCGTCTTCAGACACATGTTGTTGTTGTGCTGGTGTTGAAAGTCTCTTCACATTCTAACAGTAATGATTAAACTAAATGATCTGAATGTTTGTATATAAAACTGAAAAATGTTCATCCAATTAAAATTAGTTGACAATTCCCATAATGCTGATAAGTTGCTCAAACAAGCAGCATCCTCCTGCTCTCCCTTGGGAAGCCAATATGGAAGTAACTGAAACTGCAATTCATCGACTGGCCTTTGGGGGCAGGCTCCAGGAACTCCAGATGTCCACTGAGCGTAATGCTATATTGGCCAGTTTTACAGCTGATAAAAACACGTTTACAGCCTGCTACAAACTATGGTTTTGGTTCATATAGCTAATATTACCCTTCATGACAACTGTGAGGGGGTGAATTTTATTATAACTCATCCGTTTCATTTTTATTCAGTTATATTAAATCTGCATAATTAAGGGCGTGGCCATTTGAGTGACAGCTAAGTGTTGCAGCTTGCTGTCTCGTCACCTCAGCTGATTCCAGCTGATTAGCTGCTGAACTCGGCATATACATCTTATTTTTGTGTTGTTTTATGTGGCTTTACACAGTCAATCATCTCAGACTGGTTTCTTGAACAAGACAATGAGTTCACTGTACTCAAATGGCCTCCACAGTCACCAGATCTCAATCCAATAGAGCACCTTAGGGATGTGGTGGAACGGGAGATTGGCATCATGGATGTGCAGCCGACAAATCTGCAGCAACTGTGTGATGCTATCATGTCAATATGGAGCAAAATCTCTGAGGAATATTTCCAGTAGCTTGTTGAATCTCTGACACCAAGGATTAAGGGAGGTCTGAAGGCAAAAGAGGGTCCGACCTGGTACTAGTACAAGCTAAATAATCTGCAAATGGGGAAGCTACTCTCATGTCAAAAGGTAAACCAGATTATTTTGCTTGTTTTAAGGAAAAACTCATCTTAACGTCTTAAAACAAAACTTGTCTAGTCGCTTGTCTAGAAAACGCTTCTTGATTTAAGAGTTTTTAGATATTTGGACTGGAAACGAGAGTAAAACTCAGACCCTTTTTGCAGTGTGAAATGTAATGACTGACACTATATAGTTACAATGCGCTGTGTTTTCCATCCGAGTACACCCTAATGCTGTCTGTTGGGTAAAAACCAAGTCATTAAAGCGTCTCAGCATCTTCTGAATGGCAAGAAAGGAAACCTCAGTGTTTTCCCAGCGTCTGACGGCCTGTGTTTGTACCTGCTCATGCGGAGGTAATATTTGTCTGGAAGACGAAACATAAACGCGGCGCTGCCAGCCTCCACTGCGACTAAATGAAAGGCTTTGGATTAAGGTCATCTTATGCGAGCTGGAAGTTGCATGAATGGTTTACAGTGGACGGCGGCCAGCAGCTGAACTGAGACGCTCTGTTTAGGCTGTTATGCATTGCAGCCCATTGCAAGGTCAGCATCGATGAAATTGGCATGCTGATATATGGGTTGTTGACGTGACGTTGCATTTTCACAGCAGAAGTCTTGTCGCCTATCCAAGTTTTAGGAACAGCAGATAATAACTTGACTTCTAGTTGATGATTTGGTATCAGAAGTGTCTTTTATGAAAGGTAAAGGCCTCTAGATGACTCTTATTTGAGCACAATATAATCTGATCATGCCTTGATTATTAATGATTTGATTAGGACAGTAAGGTCTGACTCTGCTTAGACTAAAGTCTGCTCACTGAACCTTCAATAATGTCCAGTATAGAATATGTGCTCATGCTGCAGTGGAAACAGAATGAATATTGTGTCTGACTCCATCATGAGCTTGGAGGACTGCATCCATACATCTCTGACATGACTCAAATCACTGATTAATAAAGTCAGGGGCGCAGCAAGTTAGGACGATTCTAAGGGCCCAAGCATTTCGGGGGCCCCCAGAGATATTATTAGGACCCCCCCCCCCCCTGACTTTCGTTCGAAACTCCACATTCATATAAAACATGCAGCAAATTCCCTGTGGTAAACACGGGATTGTTTTTGAAGCGTACTACAGTACATTACTATGATGTGGTAACTCTACTCGTGTTAGAGTAGCTACTATAGTGAATCAAATATATTAATCACTATAGTGAATTGTCTACTATATTTTCATACCACATTCATATACTTCTTGCAGCAAGTTGTCTGTGGTAAACACTGTAGTGTGTGTGAATATACTAAAGTAAATAGATCATTTAATATAGAGACTTTTCTGTGATATATTTTATACCACATTCATATACTAAATACAGCAAATTTCCTGATGTAAACACTGTAGTGTGAAGCTTACTATAGTAAATTGCAAGGATGTGGTAACTCTACACATGTTATAGTAATTACTATACTAAAGTAAATAGATCATTTACTATAGAGACTTTTCTGTGCTATATTTTTATACCACATTCATATACTAAATACAGCAAATTTCCTGTGGTAAACACTAGTGTCTTTAAGGCTTACTACAGTAAATTGGAATGATGTGGTAACTCTACTCGTGTTACAGTAGCTACTATAGTAAATAAAATCTGAATAACTGTAGTGAATTATCTGTACTACATTTTTATACCACACTCATATACTAAATACAGCAAATTTCCTGTGGTAAACACTAGTGTGAAGCTTACTACAGTAAATTACAAGGATGTGGTAACTCTACTGGTGTTATAGTAATTACTATAGTAAATACAATATGAATAACTGTAGTGAATTATCTGTACTACATTTTTATATCACATTCATATACTAAATACAGCAAATTTCCTGTGGTAAACACTGTAGTGTGAAGTTTACTACAGTGAATTTTATTGATGTGGTAACTATGCTCGTGTTAGAGTAACTACTATACTATAGTAAATAGATCATTTACTATAGAGACTTTTCTGTGCTATATTTTATACCACATTCATATACTAAATACAGCAAATTTCCTGATGTAAACACTGTAGTGTAAAGCTTACTACAGTAAATTGCAATGATGTTGTAACTCTACTTGTGATATAGGAACTACTATACTACAGTAAAAGATCATTTACTAAAGTGAATTTGTTTTTTTTTAGTACTATATTTTTATACTGGGTGGCGCAGTGTGTAGCGCTGTCACCTCACAGCATGAAGGTCGCTGGTTCGAGTCACATGCACTATGCATATGCGCTATAGGGGAACTGAACTAAATTGTCAGTAGTGTATGTGTGTGAATGGGAGTGTATGAGTGTTTCCCAGTGATGGATAGCGGATGGAAGGGCATCCGCTGTGTAAAACATGCTGGATAAGTTGGCGGTTCATTCCGCTGTGGCAATCCCAGATTAATAAATGGACTAAGCTGAAAATAAAATGAATGAATATTTTATTAGCACAGTCATAAACTACATACTCTTACAGTTATTAAAATTATTATGTTTACAAATGCGTTGAATAAAATCCGTTAGAAATTGGGGAACAAATGTAAAAGAATTAAAATTAAGTTTTTATATGGGGTTTTACCCGTGAGAAACGCTTTCACGCGAGCAACTCTTCTAATGCAAATGGCCGCTGGTATTACAGTCCTGGAGATCAGGATTAGACACGGCTACGCTAAAAGCTGCAGTGAAAAGCGTGATGGCGGTGTGTTTCTGAGACGGGCTGAGATCAGATACAGAGGTGATGAGGAACAGCTGTGGGATTAGGACAGCGGGATTAACAGCTCGCACCGAGGCCAAAAATGCTGGATATGTGATGTCTGTAAAATGACACAGATATTCGTCATTCAGCAGATGCATTTCATCCGCAGTACAGTCAGTGTACGTCTCATGGACAAGACGGAGCCTCTGCATATGTTTGGATCTCTCTCACTCACAATTAAAGAGAATTTACTATGCTAAAATCCCTTTTATAAGGAGGTTTAAATGCAGTGGTGAGGCAGCACTGTGAGAATATAAGCAGTTTACACTTGTAAACATTAACGAAGTCTGTTTTTTATGATCAGACTTGATATAAACCGTCTGCAGAAACACTTTGATAGACATTCTCCCTTTGTATGATGTCTTTGGAGGGGAAAAGCCCGCCCACTAATGACCATCTCTCCCTCATTAGCATGAGCAGCCCTGAGTGAGAAGCAGCCTAAAGTATTGGGTCATTTGTTTATATTGGTATAGTTGTTGTGTTGCCATAGCAACTATAGAATCATAACAATAGATTAATTCTAGTATTTTACTATAGTTGATGTGTTACCATAGCAACTATAATTTAATTCAAGTAATTTACTTTAATTGCTGTAACCATACCAACTGTGGAATCCCCACAACATATTAGTTCAAGTACTTTACAATAGTTGTTGTTACCATAGCAACTGTAGAATCACAACAAATTAAGTGCTTTTGTGTTGTTGTTTTATCATGGCAACTTTAGAATTAACCACAACAGATTAATTACTGTAGTTGTTGTGTTACCATAGCAACTATAGAATCACCACAACAGATTAATTACTATAGTTGTTGTGTTACCATAGCAACTATAGAATCACCACAACAGATTCATTACTGTAGTTGTTGTGTTACCATAGCAACTATAGAATCACCACAACAGATTCATTACTGTAGTTGTTGTGTTACCATAGCAACTATAGAATCACCACAACAGATTCATTACTGTAGTTGTTGTGTTACCATAGCAACTATAGAATCACCACAACAGATTAATTACTATAGTTGTTGTGTTACCATAGCAACTATAGAATAACCACAACAGATTCATTACTGTAGTTGTTGTGTTACCATAGCAACTATAGAATCACCACAACAGATTAATTACTGTAGTTGTTGTGTTACCATAGCAACTATAGAATCACCACAACAGATTCATTACTATAGTCGTTGTGTTACTATAGCAACTATAGAATCACCACAACAGATTAATTACTATAGTCGTTGTGTTACTATAGCAACTATAGAATCACCAGAACAGATTCATTACTATAGTCGTTGTGTTACTATAGCAACTATAGAATCACCACAACAGATTAATTCCTATAGTCGTTGTGTTACTATAGCAACTATAGAATCACCACAACAGATTCATTACTATAGTTGTCGTGTTACCATAGCAACTATAGAATCACCACAACAGATTAATTCCTATAGTCGTTGTGTTGCCATAGCAATTATAGAATCACCACAACAGATTGGCTAAAGTAGACGTCTTACGTCAGCGTGTTCTAGACGTGAATGCGCTCTTTCCGGCAATTTTCCGTCTGCGTTCACACAGCGCAGTATTCCGGTTAATTACTGGTAATGTTACGACTTCTGTTTCCAGAAAATAGCCGGAACGAATATACCGGTATTTTCCAAAAGGGCCTGTTCACACATACAGACCTTTCCGGAAAATTGGTGGTAATTTTCAGGAAAGCTCTGTATGTGTGAAAGGGGCTTTTAATAGTTGTTACCATAGCAACTGTAGACTCACCACAACAGATTAATTCAAGAGCTTAACTATAGTTTGGTTCAAAAACACTACAGTATTATTACATATAGGAATATCATACGCCAGATTTGATCTGCATCCTCCACATCTGATGTGATGAGATTTCCAGAAAAGCTTCCGCAAGACTCTTTTTAATGGCATTAAAGCTGTCCTGAGTGATGGAGCGCTTTCTGAGTTAAGATTATGAGCTGAAGCTCTTTTGAGGCCTTTATTGGCGTTTCGATTGCTGTTCATTTCCGTTTTTCCCACTCTCCCAGCAGTGTTTTGCTGTGTGAAAGTGTGTGAGCATTTCCTGAAGCCGAGCAGCGCGTCAGGATGAATATACGAGTGTTAAACACATTACACCAGCATGAGGCATTCGGGCTGCTGGTGTAAGGTCATCACTCATGTTTGTGCTTCAGAGCATCGACACACTTCACTCTTCTTCTGCTCAAAGCTCTAAAAACCACATAAAACATACTATAGTGCTCTCGAACCACACTTATAAAGTGTGTTATACTGTAGACTTTACAGTTCTTTGTTAATGAATGCTGTATTAACAAACTGACAAACTGTAATGCATGCTGTAGTGTCCTTTATTTTTAATACAGTAAACTGTGATGGATTATAGCATACTATACCCTAGAAAATCAGAGTATTGGTTCAGTTGTTTATATTACTGTAGTTGTTGTGTTACCATAGCAACTGTAGAATCATCACAGCAGATTAATTACTATAGTTGTTGTTACGATAGCAACTGTAGAATCACCACGACTGATTAATTAATTTAGTTCTTGTGTTACCATGGCAACTACAGAATCACAACAACAGATTAATTACTATAGTTGTTACCATAGCAACTGTAGATTCGCCACAACCGATTAATTGCTCTAGTTGTTGTGTTACCATGGCAACTAAAGAATCACCACAGCAGATTAAATACTGTAGTTGCTGTGTTACCATAGCAACTATAGAATCGCCACAGCAGATTAATAAGTACAGTTGTTGTGTTACCATAGCAACTGTAGAATCACCACAACAAATCAATTATTATAGTTGCTGTATTACCATAGCAACTGTAAAATCACCACAACAAATCAATTATTATAGTTGCTGTATTACCATAGCAACTGTAAAATCACCACAACAAATCAATTATTATAGTTGCTGTATTACCATAGCAACTGTAAAATCACCACAACAAATCAATTATTATAGTTGTTGTGTTACCATAGCAACTGTAGAATTGCCCCAATAGATTAGTTCAATAACTTAGCATAGTAATTATAAATTAAATTACTATTATATTTATATTTATATATAAGTTTTTATCTACAGTGTAAATGAAATCTAATGTTTTTAGACTCTGAATTGCATGTAAATTAAATGAAAGTTTGAACACTTAAACATTTAGATTTTTAATTCATTTTAAGCACATAAAATACAGAAGTTGAACACTGTAGATCAAATAATGTCACAATACTACAGTCTTATTGTGTTTTATATCAGATAAATGCAGCCTTACTCTTTCACAACTTGGCTGTAGTGTATGAGTCTGTGTGAATGAGTGTGTATGGGTGTTTCCCAGTACTGGGTTGCAGCTGAAAGGGCATCTGCTGTGTAAAACATATGCTGGAATAGTTGGCGGTTCATTCCGCTGTGGCGACCCTTGATCAATATTGGACTAAGCTGAAGCAAAATGAATGAACATGTCTGAGCCCCCTGAAGCCTCTGTTCTCAGTGAATGAGCGCCCCCTAAAAACGGCTCCTGCTGCATCATGTCGATGTAAATAAGAGTGTTTTCTTGGCTCTTTTTCTCTCCTCTGACACAGACGCTCGAGCACACAGACGCTCTTTGATCTGCACGGCTGTAATATCGCTGGAATGAGGCAAATATTGACTCCATCTGACCCAAACAGACCATTCCTGTCTCTCTCTCTCACTCGCTTTTTCTGTTTGCTGAATGTTGAATATTCTACCACTGTGTTTTCCTTGTAGGCATGGCTCTGCTTTTACCAACACAGGCTTGTGGAAATACGTGATTCAGCCTACAGGTGTGTTAACCCACCAAAAAACCATACTTTAACATACGTTAGACTGCAGTTTGTAGGTAAATGAACACTAGGGGGCAGTATGACGACAGCGACTTCAGTTCCTTCTCACACTAGTGATATTTACAGGGACGTATTATTGATGAATAAACTCATAGCATTTACCATAGTCATATCATTTAGTTTGACTATTATTCAAATTAATTTGAACAATTCTATTATTCCTGTAGGTATTATAACTATAGAAATATATGAGCTTCAGCCAACATTTGCAGTAGTATCTGGATGCAACCTTTATGATGCAAGCCGAGATTGCAATGTCAGACTCAATGGAGCGAGTGACGTCGCTGTGAGGGGTGGGGTTAGGTGAGCCCATTAAAAAGCATTGGATGCAGCACAGATTGCACTGCACCAGGTCTGCAGCCAGACCACTCTCAACATTTGCGAGAAACCTCAAAAACATACTCCAACATGCGTTAGACTGCAGTTTGTGGGTAAATGAACACTAGGGGGCAGTATGACGGCAACGACCTTCGTTCCTTTTCACACTAATGACATTTACAGGCACATGTTACTGACGAATAAAGGTTTATTTTTGTGCGTTACTTTGCACGACACTAAATAAACACCACAAAACAACTCTATTAATAGTAATGAATACGTTTGCATCTCCTACCGATCTCCATACGGACACTTGGCATGGTTAGTTTGCTTGTTGTTTACTGTACGGTGCTGTAAAAGCATTGTAATTATTAAAACAGCATTATGCTTTAAAATCCGTGTGGAATCAGAACCCGCAGTGTTTATTTTGCTAGCGCACATTGTTATTCTTTAGGTGAGTAATGAATCTGTGCAAGTTAATGAACTAAAAAAATGTACGTTTCGGTAATCAACCATCTGCATTTTGATTGGCTCCTTTGTTGATGTCACTTCCGACACAATATTTGTAGCCACGCCCCCTTGCTGTTAGTTTGCTATGTTGGAATGATGCACAAAAAGAAAGCCCCGCCCCCTACTCAATATTCCATTTCAGTTGAAAGTACATTAGCATACTGGAATTAAAGCCTCGGCAACTTTACACAGACTGCTGAAGTTGAAAATTCAACCCTTTTATTGACATTTAGTTGTTTAAAATATTAATATCATCTATAAGAAATAATATATATATAGAAATAGGTCTGTAAAATAACAGAAAATTAATATACAACACCAAGCCAGACAATAAAGCACTGCAAACTATTACAAATGCCAATAACAATCCATTTTTCACACTTTTCAATGTTAAAAGCTCAAGATAAAGATCCCGTAATAGAATTTAATAGCAGATATAAATTAAAATTTATTAAAAACAGGAATCACAAAATACAGATGAATACAAATATACAGATATATATGAATGCAGTTCAATGTTCATGCATTCATCATAGCTAACGTGCATGTCCTATAGCAGGGGTCGGGAACCTGTTTTCAGCAAAGAGCCATGCATTTTTAATCAAATGCATTTTTTAGAGGCATTTCGGGTGTGTGTATTTAACAAAACCTTTATTTATGTCCATGCACAAATATCACCCATCACAATGAATGAAGATAGAACAGTTTATAGATTTGAGTTTACGTGCGTGAGGTTATCATAGAAATGTTGCCTGCTTGGCCTTTATTGGTGTCGCGATTCAAGTTAAACCACAGCGCCACACATGTGCATTGGGTGAATGTAGAAAACACAATATAAAGGGTAATTGTATTTTCAGTAGGAGACCTATTTCTAGTGACAGTTATCATTTATTAAACATTAAAATATAATTGAAGGAAGACGGCTGGAGAGCCACATATTATTGGTCAAAGAGCCCCATGTGGCTCCCGAGCCACACTGAGAAACATTATTCAAAGAGGATTCCTTGGATTTACTCAATTTTGTTACGTTTAGTGGTTGTAAACGATTTATTTGGGCTGAATTTAAACAAACAAATTAAGTTGAATATTATTACATTTAATTTGTTTGTTTAAGTTCAACACAAATAAATTGTTTGCAACAGGTTTGCATGCGACACTTATTTCAGTGCATAGGTTCCCTACCCCTGCCCTATAGCCCTGATTATAATTTTACTCGGGTTTTTTTTATGTATACTTTATTGCACAGACAGAGAACAACACATTGTCTGCACATTTCCTTTTATTTATTTATTATTATTATTATTTAAGCCCATATAGAACTATCCAACGTCACACACCCACACCCACCCACACACCTCTCGGGAGGACTCCAATGAGAATCAAATGAGAAATCTATACAGACCCTTTAAAATGTGCACAAAATAAACAGTGAAACTATATATTCCAGTAAAACGTAATAATAATAATCCGATTGTAACCCTGATTGCTGAACATTCGTTTGTAGTTCTGTTCAGCTTCTGTGTATTGTTCGTGTAAATAATTTGCCATTATATCTGGAGGATTTAATCTGTGATCGGTCAGAAAACATGAGGTTTATCCAGAGTTTCAGCAGTGGAGCGCAGCCGTCACACAACATTTCTCTCTCTGTGATTACGATACGCTCTCTCCTCTCTCAGATCAACAGCGTATCTCTGTTCCGCCGTACTGGCTTCATTACAGCCTTTAAACGTTTGTAGTTTCCTTTCACTCCCAACACTCGCTTCTCAGACCAGCAGATCTTTCTATCCTGATGAAGGCAATATTAATAGCCCTTCTGTGAGTTTTATTTATTTATTTAATGATGTTTAACAGAGGATTTCGCAGAGTATTTCCAATTATATTTTTCTTTCGGAGAAAATGTTCATTATTTTAGTTTAAGCTAGTTTTAGTTTTACCTAACTTGATTTTGAATTTAAGTTATTGAATGGGATAGCCCCTTTAGATCTCATTTTCGAGGAGGGGGGGGTCCCTAAAAAGTTCATACATCAGTACAACCAACAATTGATCACGGCAATTCGTAACTTTTTGATTTAGTGGTTAATTCGTATGAATTCGTACGATCTAATTCGTACGATTTGCTCATCCCCCAATGACGGTTGGGTTTAGGGGTGGGGTTTGGTGCCACGCCTCCTTTTTAAAATCGTACAATTTCGTACAACTGAATTCGTACAAATTCGTACGAATTAGCCACTAAACTGACAAAACGTAAAATACTTACGTTTTCTCGTGAGATCAGACTGGCACAACACATCATAACGTACATAGAACTAACAAAACAAACAAGCAGCACATTTCGCCTGCGACACCTCCCTCAATCTGAAGCCTAAATAGACAAAAAACATCACCAAAAGTACAAACAATTGGATATATAGTTAAATAATAAACATTTAAATTGGAGCCGATATTAATAACATTCGCAAGTTGTTGCCGCACACAGTGGCGCAGTAGGTAGTGCTGTCGCCTCACAGCAAGAAGGTCACCGGTTCGAGCTGGGTCAGTTGGCGTTTCTGTGTGGAGTTTGCATGTTCTCCCTGCGTTCCTGTGTGTTTCTTTCAGGTGCTCCGGATGTTTTCCCCCACAGTCCAAAGACATGTGGTACAGGTGAATATGGTATATTCCGGAGCATGCTAATAGGAAACCCACGCCAACATGGGGAGAACATGCAAACTCCACACTGAAACGCCAACTGGGACTCGAACCAGCGAGCTTCTTGCTGTGAGGCCACAGTGCCGACCACTGAGCTACCATGCCACCCTTAGGTATTAATATGTACCTTTAATGACCTGTTATGAACAAAAATGTACCTTTTAAAAAGGTTATTGCCTCAGTGACAGATTTTGTACCCTTATTTCTGAGTGTGTGTGTGTGTGTGTGTGTGTGTCCTGGAGCTCCATCATTCATCAGTGGTGTTTGGACGTCTCTGTTCTCTTCATTTCTCCTCCACAGTAAACAAACACTCTCAGTTTCACACCAGCGTGTTTTCAGGATCTGTATCTGCGTTTAAAGACTTGTGAGCGGCCGAGAGCTCTCACAGCGGCAGGGTTATTTCCTCAAATCCTTCAATCTCAGTCCAATCACACTGATGTTTATCTGCTGGGTTTGAGGTCTGAATAAAAATATCCTATCATTAGGCATCATGATGCTGATCCCTCCTGAACTGCACTGAAAGCTTTATTTGTTGACATTGACCGCAGTACAGATTTGATTAGCAGGGTCAGATATTTAATGTGGTCTCATAGTTTTCACATGGGGCTTGAGACTGAATATCTGCAAGATTCACTAATAATGTGAATAAAAGTCGTTTGCATGCCTTTCTTTTGCTGGCGGTGGGAAAGAAACTTTATTTTCTTTATTTTATAATCAGTAGTTTTCACAAAACATATGCAGTGAAATATTATAATGCCAAAATTAAGGAAAATGAGCTCATTTATCAGTAGTGTATGCTGATAAATATGAGCCATCAATGAAAAAAGTCTAATAAACAATTTACAGTCTGTGGAATTTACTCTGTTTACTGTATTACTTTACATTTACTTAGAAATATTCTTCAAAAATACTATTTCTTAATATTGATTATTTCTTCAGTGTTAATGTCTGTGCAAGTCCAGATATTAAAGGAAATTTTGAATAGCAAATCAATTCTTTACAGTATTAATTAACATTAATATAATGCATAATACAAATTATTTCTCCTATTATTTCAGTTCATTTTCACTTTGTATTAGCATTAAAGTATAAGAATTTTCATCAATTTAAATAGTAAAATAGTTTAAAAACAATTTTAAAAAGTAAACTATTTAATTATGCAAATTATATGCAAATATTTCATGGACAAAACTAGTCAGAACCATTATTACAAACCATTATTACTGAATAATTGTACACTTGTGTATTGTATTTTACAACTACACATCTGGTCTAAACTACTTTTTAACTTTGTTATATTTCAATAATAATAATATTAATAATAATAATAAATAAATACTATATATATATATATATATATATATATATATATATATATATATATATATATATATATATATATACGCACACACACAAACACAACAGTTCTGTCTGGTTCTCGAATCTGATTGGCTGATAGCCGTGCAATACTCTGCAATAACAGCACATCATACAGCCCTTATGGTGTATTACTCCGCCCACATAGTGCGACAGCAGATCAATAAACTCTCTACAGTTTGACAAATATTCCAGCTGTTGGACAACATCATGTACTTCAGAGGCTTTTATAGTTGAGAATGTAGTTGTTTAGATTGCAACCATGCAGATTATTTATAAAGATAGAGCTTATTTTAAATATCTATCATTTCTGAGAGACAGCGCATCGGCGGCCATCAGCCTGTTATACTGAGCAGAGCAAAGACGGTTGACGCTTCGCCACAAGATGGCGACAGATACTGCATAATACATCCTCAGAGGAGAAAAGATCAGCATAATTTTAAACTACAGCTGATCAAATCTTTATAAATCAGGTAAGTTGATCTCTCTCTTGTGTATGTTGTAGTGCTGTATTTATACCACAGTAATCTGCTAGTGTTTGCTTTGCTTTGGATTTTTCAGGGTTAATTATTGTGATCTCCCGATTGCAACAGAGAAATACTGGGAAATCTCTGTAGACTGATGGCATTTCATGCTGTTCAGCCTTATAATCTCAAAACGTGAGCAAAATCAGCTGTTTTTCACCACTTTAGACATTACGCTAGAGAATCACTCAAACACTAGCTCTAAAGAGACGTTGGTGAGTGAGTAATGACTTCTGCTGTTCTGACGTCAGCTGCAGATGTGAATGAATGGCGGAAGAAAGTAGTTCCTCTAACAAAAGGGTTTTTAAGACTCTCCGTGTTTGATTTTCTTTTTTATACACACCATTATGCCATAACTGTTGTATAAACGCAATATCACACAAGTAGCAGTGCCGATAGGGCTGTATATAAGCACTGGAGGTACACTAAAGCCAACGCGCGCCTCCCACCAGTGCCGATATACAGCCATATCACACTGCTACTCATGTTATATTGCTCATATATATATATATATATATATATATATATATATATATATATATATATATATATATATATATATATATATATATATATATATACATATATATATATATATATATATATATATATATATATATATATATATATATATATATATATATATATTGCATTATTATTTTTATTCCTTATATTAGTCTTTCTTTTAGTTCTTATTTGTGTATTACGTTATATTTTCTTCATTGTTGATGTAATCTGCAATGCTTTGGACAAGTCATGCCAATAAAGCTCTTTTGAATTGAATTGAGAGAGTCATTGAGTCAGTGTGTGTATGTTTGCACTGGTTTTGGTGGTTTGCAAGGACAAAAATGACATGGGTATTGTACTCTATTGAAATGTTTTTTGAGGACACGTCTTGTGTCCTTATAATACAAGATGCTTAAAATCAAACTTAATGTGATCTTATAACATTCAAATTAGCCACCGATTCCCTGAGGATTGGGTTTAGGGGTAGGGCCATAAGATGTGTGTGTGTTTATAGTATAAAAGCCATTACAGCTGTGGAGAGTCCTCATAAATCACCAATACCAACATGTGTCAGTGTGTGCGCGAGTGTACCCTGCATTCCTGACATCTTGAAGATGAATTGTCCCCACAAGTATAGCAATACTAGTACATTTTATATTTGTGGGGACATTATTTGCCCCCCCCCCCCCCCTGAGGAAAACGGCTCATAAATCAGACTGAATGGAGTGTTTTGAACATGTGAAAGTGCAGATTGTTTGTTATGAGGGTTGAGTTTTTAGGGTAGGGTGACGGAATACACAGTCTGTACAGTGGAAACATCATTACACATATGGGAATCCCCATAAAGGTAGCTGTACAAGTATGTATGTGTGTGTGTGTCACTGTGTCCCCTGCAGGGCCCCGATCTGTCCAGCGTCACACAAGGACAAAAAAAGTTGTCAGGCGAAGGACAGAGAAAAAAAAGCCCTCAGTCACCCCTCCTTCCCTCAGCCGTGTGTGTGTGTGTGAGCAGAGAGTCAGTCTGGAGGATCCCGCAGAGTCTCCGCGCGGCTCCGGTTTGTTTCTGCGCTCTTCGGTCAACTTTCCGCGGCTCGGATCTGCAGTTTCCCCGAGGAGCACAGCATGAGGAGCGGCTCGCAGAGCAGGTAAAACCGCCCCCAGACCCGGGGCTCCTGCGCATCTCTTGAGCTCAGGCTTTCAATAGGTCCAGAAACATCCATAAGGGTTCAGCTCGGGCTCCTGGACATTATACGGGAAATAATGCAGCGGTCCAGAAACACGAGCAACCCTATTCTGTAACTTTGTTGAGCACATGTACTTCAGAAATCTTAAAGAATTGATCATTGGTTTTAAATAAGAGCTAAACTTATATGCGTTATAGGCTGTGATGGTTATCAAAGCTGTTCATTTGCCAAACAGATGCACTCTTAAACCTAATAGTTGACTTTATTGCGTGTAAATGTGTTTCCTTCAACCACTTACTTCACTTCTACACATTAAACAGCAGTTGAATTAACACGTTTTAATGTAGATCTCTGTTAATTAGTGTCTCCTTGTGTAAAAACTGAGTGGTTAAAGCAAGCAGTGATCTAGTAAAGTCAACTATTTGGAATAGGAGTGTACACTATATTGAATAAGAGGACTTTTATATAGGCTTTTTAGGCTACTGAACTTTTAAAATGACTAAGTGTTTTGCTCTCATAGCTCTTATAGTTTCGACATGACTTGTGTCGGTAGCTGATATAGCTTTAGAAGAGTTTAATGTAAGCAATAGGCAGATTTTTTAGCATTTGGATTTTGTTTAGCAGGTTGCTTTCATTTGCATGGAAAGCAATAGAAATTTCAGCTGTGGTTGGAACGAAGTCGGATCCGTGATTTCTTTCGCAGCTCTTCCACATATCACATATTGAGTATTTTTAGACCACTGAACTTTTGAAATGACTATAAATGCACTATTTTGCTCTTAAATTCGACATGCCTCCTTGTATGTAGCTGATGTGACTTTGGAAGTGTGGGAAATGTGCAACAGTTTAATGTAAGCAATAGCTGATTTTAGCATTTAGATTTTGAAAATGAAAAGCATTGGATTTTTCAGCTGCATTGGACATTCGGGATTAGTTTGGACGAAGTCGGATCCGTGATTTCTTTCGGAGCTCTTCCATGCATGTTGAATAAGAGCATTGTATGTTCGCTTTTAGACTACTGCACTTTAATAATGACTATTAATGAACTATTTTGCATGCAAGTTCTCTCATAGTCATCGATACCTGATATGACTTTAGACGTGTTAGGTAAGTGCAACAGTTTGTGCAGAATTTTATTAGTATTTATATTTGCATGAACACTAATAGATTTTTCAGCTGTGGTTGGGACATTCGGGATTAGCTCTTCTGGGGACTCGGGTTTTTGTGGCGGGTTACTCCAAAACGTGGCCGGGGCGGGGGGTCTTTACTGCGGCTTCAGCGAGCCCGATGCTGGGCTGTTCTGGCCCGGTGCTGCCCTGGGGTTTCCGCGGTGCGCCGCTTTAACCCACATCTATGATTACGGGTCTGTGGCTGCACTCGAGATGTCATGCATCATTTTACACTGTTTTGAAATGTACTAATAGTAAACCACTGATGATGTGGAAACCCATACAGATAAACATTACTGGTTACAAACAATCCTCATGTACACCCGAGCTAATAGAGCTTTATGAATTATTAATCTATTATTATTCACATTAGTTTTTTTTCATGACAACATCTAAACAATATACATATTTAGCTGACTCACATTATGTTTGGAAGAATGTTAAAATCCAGATAAATGTGTTATTTTAGCTAGTAAGACTGTAAGAGTGTGTGTTTATGCTAATGACGTCACACACCATCGATTTTTTGTTTTTGTTTTTTAGAAAGCAGAGAAACAGCAGCGAGGCTTTAAAATATGTTGTACCTGCTGAAAAATCCAGCTTAAACCAGCATAGTCTGGTAGACTGGTTTTAGTTGGTTGACCAGCCTGGTTTTAGAGGGGTTTTGGCCATTTCCAGGCTGGTTTCCAGCCATTTCCAGCCTTGTTTTAGCTAGTCAGGCTGGAATATGACCAGCTAAAACCAGCTTTACCAGCCTGGTTTAAGCTGGACATAGCTGGTTTTAACTGGGCTCAAAGCCTGGCAAGGCTGGTCAAGCTGGTTTTAGCTGGTCCTCTCCCAGCCTGACCAGCTTAGACCAGGCTGGAAATGGCTGGAAACCAGCCTGGAAGTGGCCAAAACCCCTCTAAAACCAGACTGGTCAACCAGCTAAAGCCAGCCAACCAGCCTAGACTGGTTTAAGCAATTTTTTCAGTAGGGTTGTGTTTTATTAGACTGCCTAAAATGTATTTAGTCTGAAGCTGTAGAACCAGAAGTGCTGGACTGTGTCATAATAAAAGCTCTGCTGATTTCCTGCTGCCCGTCTCTTATCAGCGATTGCTTGAGAGTTTCTCTGGTTTCACTTCTTTCAGCTTTGCTTCATACTACTATAATAATAAGTCTTGAATCATCATCACTCATTTCCACAGGAGTCCTGTAGGATGATAAAGACTACAACTCCCATGATTCCACACTCGGTCATCAAAACACGCCTTTGTTTGTTGCGAATACACGCCCTCTGGTGGAGAAAACTACATACTGTGCCTTTAAAAGTGTGAACAGTTTCCTCTAACATAGTTACTTCCACACAGACAGATATTGCTGTAGGATTTAAAGAGATAGTTCACCCAAAACCTATTTTCTCACAAGTGGTTCTAAACATTTAGAACTTTCTTTCTCCTGTTGAAAACAAATTAAGATATTTTGAAGAATGTTGGGGAAAAAAATCAGCCATTGACTTCAGTAGTTGAAACAAAAAATACAGTGAGCCTCTGTTGCACCACAAAGTGATCATGATCGTTCGCAAAAATGTTTTGGGTCAGTTTGACTGCGACATTCTGAAATCGATAGCTAAAACATGTAAAACTAATCCGTAATCCTGCATAATAAACAGCCTTGTTCAACAGGTCACACTGTTTCAGATCCTTCTGAAACAGTTTGATAGGATTGTTTGTAAATCCAGATTCCTTTACAAGAATACAGGCCATGTTTACATGTGCTCATATACTGTTAAAGTTATCAAAATATCAAAAGCCTATCATTATTTATTCATCCATCAATTCTCAACACAAAGAAGATATTTTGAAGAATGCTGGAAAAACACATTTGCCATTGACTTCCATAGTATTTTTTATTGCTAATATGGATGTTAATGGCTGATTTTTGTCCAAAATCCTTCATAATATCTTGTTTTGTGTTCATCAGAAGAAAGAAATCCATAAAAGCGTACATAAACAGTGAGGAAATGTTCAGTTTTTGGGTGAACTGTCCCTTTTAATAACAAACTAATCATTTTTGCAATAAAAAAAAAAAAATAAATAAATAAATATATATATATATATATATATATATATATATATATATATATATATATATATATATATATATATATATATATATATATACCAATTGGTCACACTTTATTTTGAGGTGTTCTTGTTAAAGTGTAACTATACATTTAACTACTAATATTAATATTAGCAATATTAATTAATTACTAGTTCTGTCAAACGATTAATCGCATCCAAAATAAAAGTTCATATTTACAAAATATATTTATGCATACTGTTTGTATTTATTTATATGCATGACTATAGTTTAAAACATTTGGTTAATACAAATTATACATATATATATATGTATACTATGTTGTATATTTGTATATGTACAGTATGTGTGTGTATTTATACATATATACTTAAATATTTACAGTACACTTATATATATATATATATATATATATATATATATATATATATATATATATATATATATATATATAAATATTATAGAAGAACAAACTTGTATTTAGATGTGATTAATCATGATTATTCATTTAACAGCACTATTAATTGCATCATCATACTTCATGGTTAGGATTAGTGTTAGTTGAATATAACTATGCATAATTACACTGTAAAGAATCCTGGTTGCCTTCAATTTTTGAGCTGAATGAATTTTATAAGTCCAACTTATATTATGTTAAACTGACTTAAAACATCTTGCGTAACTTAGAAAATTAAGTTGGAACATGATTAACTTAATTTAATAAGTTACAATGACCTAAAACATTTGCTGTCGGGACAATTTTTACAGTGTAATTACTACAGTAAGTACACATGCAACATTCATTCATTCATTTTCCTCCAGTTTAGTCCCTTTATTCATCAGGGGTCGCCCCAGTGGAATGAACCGCCAACTTATCCAGCATCTGTTTTACACAGCGGATGTCCTTCCAGCTGCAACCCAGTACTGGGAAACAACCCATACACACTCATTCACACACACACTCATACACTACGGCTAATTTAGTTGATCAATTCCCCTATAGTGCATGTGTTTGGACTGTGGGGGAAAACACCCAGAGGAAACCCACGCCAACACGGGGAGAACATGCAAACTCCACACAGAAACAAACACTGACCCAGCTGAGACTCAAATCATCAACCTTCTTGCTGTGAGGCGACAGTGGTAACCACTGAGCCACAGTGTCGCCTACATAACAAGGACACCTTAAAATAAAGTTACCCAATATATTAAAGGCCTAAACAGAGTGTGTGGAAATAATGTGCGCGTAAACACTGTCATTAACTGCTTGTCCACTGTCGTCACAGTAATCCACCAATAAATAACACTGTCTTATTATTAACCATGATTAATGAATGTGCTGCCACTGATCCTGACCGCTAATGAGTGTTTAATGGGTTAACCACTGACACGATTCAGGATTATTGTCTGTTGATGATCAATTCTGTATTCTCTCACACTGTATATGTTTGGAAACACAACTCAGGGTTACCTCTGCTTCACTTTAGTCCATAGGTAAACACACGGTGTAATCACATTTCATTCAGTCATTTTCCTTCAGCTTAGTCCCTTTATTAATCAGGAGTTATCCAGCATATGTTTTACACAGCGATGGCCTTCCAGCTGCAACCCAGTACTGGAAAACACCCATATCAACCATATACTTCAATCTTGCGTTTGGTTAATGATTCTCTTCTGTAAAATCTCAAACACGATGCAACGTTGAAGACATGTTACAATCAAAAGCACAAGTGGGCTGAAGGCGCTGGGTTATGAAACGCATGCGGTTGATTTGGGAATGTTTGCAGCATAAGTCATACGCAGAAGAGGCTGCCAATAGGAGCCGGACAGGGCGGGGTTTGGTGCATTCTGGGAAAGCCGTTGGGAAGTATTGGAGCACATGGGCTTGTTAACACATCTTCCTGATTGTCTGAAGATTAATCTCATCAGCTTCTTGTTGATCCTGTAATTGACCATATGCTCATAATGTGCTTTTATAGCATCGCTCTCATTTCATTTGACAGCTTGAGTGATGAGAGATGTAAGCATGCTTTGTACTTTGCAATACGTTAGTTATTGAAGCTTGGAATTAAACGATATAAATATAAAGCAGTGAGTTATTAATATCTACTAGACACTTAAATAAAAAAACCCAATGTAAGACAATGTTATTACAACAATACAGATGTAATTACATGCAGATTCATTTATACAATAAATGAGCAATTTAAAAACATGCATGTACATATGAAGTGCATTGGGTTGTTTCATTTCTTAGCTTAATTAACCCAAGATCAGGTTTGTCCATATTTGATACCATACATTTTATTTAATTTATTTATGGGCAAACCCAACCACTGGGTTAAAAATGTCATTTAAATTCAGTCTATCTGTTGGGTTTGTTGATATTTGACCCTCATTTTCCCCTTAAAAACAAACAATCAAATTAAAAAACTGAATTGCAATAAAAGAAAAATTAAGCAAAATGGGTCAGGATTACAACGCTGGGTTGTTGTAACACAATGTTGGGTCAAATATGGACAAACCTAATTTGGGGTTAATTTTTTTAATTAAATTTTAATTACATTTTTAACCCAGTTGTTGGGTTTGTCCATATTTGACCCTTATTCCCCCCACAAATAATAAATAAATAAAAATTAATAGCAAAAACCGAATAGCAAAAAAGAAAAATGGTCAGGATAACAGCACTCTAAAAATGCTGGAGTGTTGTAACCCAACTTTGGGTCAAATATGAATAAACCAAACTACATTTTTCAACCCAACTGTTGGGTTTGGCCATATGACGCAGTGATGGGTCACGTAACACAACCCAGCATTTTTAAGAGTGATTCATTTGTTCATTTGACTTATTTACTCAGTTTTACATACACTCCAACAAAATGCTGGGTTGCTGTAACCCAACATTACTGTAGGTCAAATATGGTCAAACCCAACCACCAAGTAAAAGACAAATCATTTAAATTGAGTCTGTTAGTTTGTCCATACTTCACCCTCATTTCACCCCCGCCCCACACAAACAAACCATCAAATACAAACTCTATTTAAAATAGAAATGTTAAGATTGTTGGGTTGTTTTAACCCAATGTTGGGTCAAATATGGATAAACCAAATTACATTTTTCAGCCCAACGGTTGGGTTTGGCCATTTGACGCAGAGTTGGGTCACCACAACCCAGCATTGTTACAGCAATCAATTGCATGCAGCAGTTAATTTCACTTATTTACTGGGTTGCTGTAACTCAAAATTGGGTCAGATATGGACAAACCCAACCACTGGGTTAAAAATGTCATTTAAATTCAGTTTATCTGTTGGGTTTGTTGATAGTTGACCCTCATTCTCCCCTTAAAAACAATCAAAATAAGAAAAATGGGTCAGGTATACAACACTGGGTTGTTGTAACCCAAAGTTGGGTCAAATATGGACAAACCTAATTTGGGGTTAATTTTTTAATTCAATTTGAATGACATTTTTCAGCCTGAATGTTGGGTTTGGCCATATTTGACCCAGCATTTTTAGAGTGATTAATTGCACTCAGCAGTCTATTTCATTCATTTATTAATGTTGGGTTGTTGTAACCCAACATTGGGTCAAATATAGACCCAATAATATATATATATATATATTTTTTTTTTTTAGCTTAAATTCTTGCTAAAAATGCTGGGTTGTTTTAACTTAATGTTGAATCAAATTTTAACATGTTGGGTTAATTTTTGAAATGAAAATTTTAACACAATCGTTGGGTTAATAAAAGCCCAAATCTTTAAGAGTGATTTAATTGAGAAAGCAAAAACAACCTCACTGGGTCACAGCCACCCAGCATTTTTAGAGTGCAGTTGCTCATCTTCAGGTGTGTAACATTTGTTGTCTTCTTCCACAGATTGTGTGTGTTCTGGTGTTGTGTGCTGGCCGTCCTGCCCTCAACAACAGCGGATGAAGCAGAGAAACCGGTGAGTGATGAAGATGATGATGATTGTTTTATAGCTGACAGTAGAAGATAATGAGAGGTCATGTTTTTCCATACTCTGCCTCTAGAGAGATGAAGCTGTCGTAGAGGTTTTCATGCTGGGATGTTTTAGTGTCATTGAGTGGCAGTCTGGGGTGTTTTCATCACCATCTGTTCTGTGATTGGTTGAAGGATAGAGATATTAGCAGTATATAGTTCCAGCATCGATATGGCAATGTGATCATTCATAATAGTCACAACGCAGGATCTCCAATGTTGAGTCCGGATTATAAGTGATTATTCGCATGTGTTTTTAAGGTGACTGTATGACGACTTTAAAAGCATTCAGGCGTAAGAAACTGTAATGTTTTTAACTTCAGTAGCAACTCATCCTCTTGACTTGTTTATACAACAGACTCTGCAGTATTATCTGACAGTCCACAGTCCAAACACATGCGCTATAGGGGAATTGGGTAAGCTAAATTGTCCATAGTGTATGTGTGTGATTGGATGTTTCCCAGTACTGGGTTGCAGCTGGAAGGACATCCTATGTGTAAAACATGTGCTGGATTAGTTATCGGTTCATTCCACTGTGGTGACCCCTGATTAATAAAGGGACTAAGCTGAAAAGAAAGTGAATGAATGAATGTGGACTTCTGAGCAGCTTACGATGACGGAGTTTTCTGTGTGTGTGTGTGTGTGTGTGTGTGTGTATGTGTGTGTGTGTGTGTGTGTGTGTGTGTGAGCTGATCTTTCCATTGTTTGCTCATCTGGCCTGTGATGTAGGACTGTCCTGCGGGAGCATCTGAGCTGT